>NW_006433950.1:3777085-3796520 GCF_000325575.1 Pteropus alecto | reverse complement strand
CGAACCGTCTCAGGGAAGAGAACCCAGGCCAGTGTAACTCAGCCAGCAGCAGACTCGCCTTGAGTGCGAAATCGACCTTGTTGTATGGAGCTGCCGATGTTGGTGTCGTGTGGACCTGACCTCACCTGTCCTGGCTGCGGCAGTGACTCAGGATGGCACCACCCTATGAGGACTGGAGAGCTTGCTCCATACTCTTCCTCGCGGCGGGGCCTTTCCAGGACCGTTCTGCTCGGGGAGAAACTGGGCTTCCGCAGCTGCTGGGGCGAAGCAGGCCTGGGGTTCCTTCCTGCGTGGCACGTGGCTTCGTCCATCTCCTTTTGCTCCACCGTAGACGGCCAAGCAGAACCACTGAGAGGCCCCACCTCCTCCTCCTGAATCGGAAACTCGGGGAGGCGAGGCCAGGAGGCTGCATTAAGGAGCCATCCAGGTGATCCTGATGCATATTCAAGTTTGGGACCCACTGGTCTGGATGCTCCTTTACTTCCCTTTCCATGGGCCATTTGCTGTGTTTTGAGTCCTTGAATGCACGGAGGTGCTGGGCTCTGACTCTCCACCAACACGCACGGATTCTAGGAATATCTTTCCAAGAAGAGACAAAGCGGGCCTCGCTGTGCACTGGCGTCAGGCGGGCTGTTTAAAACCCTCGCTGGCTTTAGGTGAACCTTGTCTTCCAGGCTGCTTCAGGCCCGGAGGCCTCTCTCCCATGCCTCGGAAGTTGTCCGATGGCTGTTTTCTTTCCTTCAGCAGCTCAGGCGTGATGATTAGGGTTCACGGAGGGGGCCTAGTTAAGATTTTTTTGCTTCATTCTTCCATACTCATCGATACATAATTATATTTGTATTTTAAGAAGAGAGTGATGCTTAACTCAATGGGGAGAAATGCTAATCAGGGATAGATTCTTGTTTTTCACGAGACTCTTTTGTCTCCTGGGTGAAGACCCTTTCGGTCTGTGCATGGCCAGCTTTGGCTACGGTGTCAAACTTCACTCGTGACACTGCAGTCCTATGCACGTGTCACTGTCCTTGGATGCCTACACCGCACATGACGCCTACCCTCAGTACAGAAGTGGGGGGCACCACAGCGCTGTCATGTATTTATCCACAGGCAGCACGGAGAATCTTTCCGAGCTGAGCTGGCCACACCAGGTGTCATCCCAGCCTAAGCGAGAATCAATACCTGCAGCGGGGAATCTCATTATCTGGCCCAGCATGTGGACTGAGACTCCTTTTGGGGGGAAATCTCGCTAGAGAAGCCAACTTCTGGATCCCAGGGCGGAGGGTTCCGGGGTGCCTGTGCAAAGGCAGAGCAGAGGGGTCGCTTCTGCGAAACGGCGCACGGTTATGCCTAGAGCGACCGTGACTTTCAGCTGAGTGTGGCACGTGGGACGCCCAGATGCCGTGAACCGAGCCACAGACCTCACAGCGTCGCACTGAGCTCCTGTTAGAAGGACAGTGTGCTGATATTTGGGGCCTGGCTTCTCCTCTCCGAGTGTCCCTCACACTTGGGAATATTGCAGGTCAAGGACATTATTGACAGGTCTTAGGACTCTACAGAGAGGCAGCTGAGCTCCGTGGGGACACACGAGAAGGACGTGCTGTGTTTCATCTTTTAGTCTTTATTTTTCACGTATTATAAAAATAAGTGCACAACACAGAAAAATCAAGAGATAAAATCATATATATATATCTCATATGTATGTATCATATATATATCATACATATATATATATATATATAAAGTAAAATTTACCCATAATGCCAAAAATAAAGAGGTGACTTTCATTAACACGTTAGTGGATGTACTATCAAAGTTATATATAAGATAAAATAAAATGAGGATCATACCGAACATACACAACTATGTTTTTTTTTTCACTAAACAGTACGGGCTGAGCTATTCACCCACATTGTGACGTAATCTCCAAGCCAAAAATAAAGAGGTGACTTTCATTAACACGTTGGTGGATGTACTATCAAAGTTATATGTAAGATAAAATAAAATGGGGATCATACCGAACATGCACAACTATGTTATTTTTTTTTCACTAAACAGTACAGGCTGAGCTATTCACCCACATCGTGACGTAATCTCCGAGATCGTTATAATCCCTACATGCCATTTCATGTGTTCCCTTTTTAAAAATTCACTGATTCGCTTGTGAGACAAACGCTGCCCCGGGCCTGGCCGGGCCCGGGAGTACACCGTGGGGAGAGGTGTCCTCGGCGAGCCTACGTCTCTCTGGTCAGACGTCTGGGTAGGGGTCAGACACTCGGGGTCCTCCCACCTCCCACCCAGGGCGCTGTGGGGAAGGGTGGCTCGCGACCCTTGTACTCTGAGCGGACCTCCTTGTCCATTGGCGTTTCTGGGATTAAACTTGCTGCCGACAAATCGGTACGGCCGCTTCGGCTGCCTGCGGGCCGAGGCCTGATGTCTGCACGCTTTCGATCGGTGACAACACGAGCGTGGTAAGCAGGCGACCCCTCCTGAGGGGACTCGCTGATTCATGGCGCTACATCGCGGGTTTCCTGCCGGCTCGGCGCTGCTCGCTGGGCCTGGCCATTTATCTTTGACAAAATCTCCACCTGAAGCTTTCCCCGAGCTCCAGGGCAGCCCACGTGTCCCGGACATGTGACTGGGGCGGGCTTGCAGGGGTCAGTGAAGGGGTCCACGTCTAGAAAACGCCAGCGTTTACAGTGAGAGAACAGCACGCACTGTGGGGGTGCGTTGGGTGTACAGCAGAGGAGTTGCTGAGATCCACACCCGTGAAATAAGCATAGTTTGTGTTTTTATCTTAGTATACGTCACTATTGGTGCCCTGCATGCCCTTTGGGCCTGGCCTCCTCCTCTGCCGTTTGCTTGGCACCACGCTGGGTACCCCACCCTTCGAAGTCAATTATTCCAAAAGCTAATGTTGTTTCTGATTCTGAGGAAGTCAGAGTGCATCGTTTGTTGTTAATTTGTTTGTTTGTTTTTGGTCCAGAGTATCGTGAAAGATAGTGAGTAGGTTTTCACAGAGTCTCTTCAAAACCATTTCTAAGTGCGACGTGACCAAAGGTGTCCCCAGGTGTGCGAGCGTGATGTCTCTGATCTGGAACCGGGAGAGGGGTCTTGGTTTCCATTCTAGAATAAGACTCACCCCTAACGAAACCTTTAACCAGTTAAGTTTGCTTTCGGCTTGTTCCTCCCTTCCTGTCTACACCCCTCTCCCACCTTCGAGGACACAGCCACGGTCAAGAGCGCTCAGTAAGGGACCTTGACCGCCCCCCGCCTGCCGCACAGCAGAGTCCTCGTGCCATGAGGGGACCTGCCTCATCTGGGACTTAGAATTGCGGAAGCCCCATTGCTGACATCTCCTGGCCCCACTGCGGATTTTTCCAGGATTTATTCGGAGACTGCCATTTGCTGGATTTCCAGGCAGACACAGATCCGTGGGAACTGTGGATGAGGGGCTTTGGCCGGGGAGGCTGATGTGTAGACTGCCATCCATGGGCGTCCGCCCTCACTCCTGCCTCGTTGTGTCTCCTTCCCTGGCTGCACTTCTCAACTGGTAGCCTCCCTGAGTTTGGGTTAGAGTCGGGGTCTAAAGGGTGAGGGGGCTAGGGGGTACAGCCAGGGTCACATGACATTTCTGCTTACAGCTCATTCGTCACATGGCCACATCTCATTGCAAGGGAGGCTGGGAAATGCAGTCCCTAGCGTGGTGGCTGGCGCTCAGCATTTTCCTTCACTCGCATATGAGAGGGAAGACGGACGTTGGAGAGTGGGTTGGTTTGCTCAGCCTGCCATAAGGAAGCACTACAAGGGGGGTTGGCTCAAACAACAGAAGCGTATTTCCTCGCAGTGCTGGAGGCTAGAAGTCCAAGGTCGAGGTGTTAGCAGGTCGCTTTTTCTGAGACTTCAATATACAAATTGGGGGGCAGGGAGGAATTCAGCCCACAACAGGGAGGAACTAAGAGTCTCTGGCACAAGCTGCTGCGGGCTGGTCCGCGTGCTGCCCAGGTCCGCTTACTCCTGTTGCCGATTGGCCGTAAGGCCCCCGGACAGCCGCAGTGGTGGCTTTCGATCCACATTGTCCCCACAGCAGCTGATGCTCCCTGGTCTGTGACCCGCTAATAAATGCAGCCGGCTGAGCACTGGTGGCGGTGATGATAACAGAAAACACCGTGATGACACAAAAAATATCTAGTTACTTAGATAAAGCAAAAGTAGATGAGAAAAGTTGAAATAAGCAGAAAACGTGTATTTCTTTTCTTTTACGCGTTCACTCATCCGTTCTTTCATGTCTTTTGTTAAACAGCTGTTTGCTGGATACCTGTCACGGGCCTTGTGTGTTACGGGTGGTGCATGGGGGTTCACCAGCGAACAAGGCTTTGTCCTTCCAGAACTTATATCTAGACGGAAAAACGGTGACAAGCAAATTAACTGACAGGAATGTACCAGGTTGCGATAATGGCTATTCAAGAGAAAAGCAAAACGATTTAATACTTCATTTGAGAATGGCACTTAGGTGTTCGGGAAGGGTTGGCTGTGGAGAGGGCCCTGGAGGTGAGACCTCACCTGAGAAGGAAGCCGCCACCAGAGGCCGAGGGGACTGTGGCAGGTGGAGAGAGCAGGAGGGTGAGGGACCTGAGCTGGAAGCCTCCATGTGTGTCTGAGGGCAGAAGGAGGGCTGTGGTGAAGGTGGTAGGGAGGCGGGGGGACACGAAGCTGCGGGTCGGCAGGCCCAGACCGTGTGAGGGCTCAGAGGCGAAAGCAGAGGTATGGATTTTACTCGAAAGAAAATGGAAGCAAAGAAGTAGCTTCATCTTGGAGTCCCTACTGGTGGTAACTTATGCTGCAGTACACGAAGCGATTCTGAGGCCATCACTATCTTCCGTGATTTTCGTGGGTTGACTATTTGGGTTCCTTGACTTGTGGAGAGAACATAGATGGGTTATAAGTTCCAGAAAACATTTGAATACGGTAAAACGCCTGCAATGCCAGACCCAGGCTGAGTCCAGTTACCGGCTGGTGTGTGCCAAGGCCCACTGAGGTCTGTCTGGGCTTCAGAATAACGCTCATGATCGACACCAACTCCTGTTGTCCAGCTGGAGATTGAGTCGAATGTTCAAAGATCTAGAGACAGTCTTAGACACTACTTTCAAAAAATATACTCACTGCTCTATTTATAAACTTTATTTTGTATATTCATATAGACTTGTAAAATTATTTTAAAGCTTATTTCCTGCATGACTCTCTTGCTTTGTAAGGTAAGCCTTTTCTTGTAAAAGTGCTGGAAAGAGTTGTAAACTGAGCACTCTGCATTCAGACGCTGGTGGCTGAGAACTCACGAGGTTGTAATTAGAGAACTGGCCGCCTTGATTGGCTGCAGAGAATTATATGGACACCAAGAAATGTCGCAACAATTACGCCCTGGCAGTTAGCAACCAATAAAGCAGCACACCTCATTGATAGAGCTGTCCCGCTTAGTAAACATATTGGAAAACAAATATCCTACAACACAAATAACACGTTACTCGCTCTGGCAGAGGGCGAATGTGGACTTGGCCGCAGTGGGGACTCCGAGAGCGTCACGGCTCGGGCTGAGGGAGCGATTCCTGAGTACGGCATGGCTGTGAGCGAGGACACCTAACCTGCAGCACCCCACTCGGGGGCTGGGAATGCGTGAAGTTCAAATCTCCACGCTTAACAGACATGGTGGCATTTCACCTCGGCGACAGCCCACCGTGGGAGGTACGTACGTCACCAGCTCCGTTTGACAGATGAGGAAGCTGAGGCCCAGAGAGATGACGCCATCGGGGGCAGAGCCTTGACTGGAACCAGAGCGTAAATTAAAACTAGAGTCTGCGTGCGGCAAAGTAGGTCGGGGTCTCTGTGATGCATCCTAAGGCTCCTGCCGCCATCCTAACTGTGGGTAGTAGAGCCTTTCAGTGAAGTTAGGTCCTTTGGCAGACGTGCACTAGTTAGCACGTGTTCAAAGGTGTTTGCTTCCCATTCGCATTTTGCTATTTAATTTTCAGCGGCCTCTGCTGGTGACATAACTTCAGGGTGCATGGAAACGGAGGCACGCCCCGGTCATTGGACGTGGCCAAGATTTCTGTGACTTGGTAGCATTTTATTCTGCATGTGACCCTGTAAATAGACTCACGACCCACTCGTCACTACCTGTTCCCCACTCCTGAGCTCATCCAGACCTCCCTCTTCACCCCCACTGCCATGCTTATCTTGGTCCCTCAGTACCCTGCCCTCGCCCAAGTTGGGGTGTGTCTTTCCCTGAATCCTCCAGCTCGGAAGAACTCAGCCAGAACTCAGAATTGCCTCATAGGCACACCCCATATCTGTGTAGGAAATGGACCAGTGCGGTGCTTGAGAGCTTGGGACTGTTCCACCCTGGTGACCCTGGGTGGAATATCGACTCGCTCTGAGCCTCGCTTTCTTCATCTGCAAAATGGAAGTCTCAGCAGCATCGTCTCCTCTGGCTGGCGCAGAACCCGTGAGGGAATCACGTTCAGTGCCGTACCTGTCTAGCAGGTGCCCGTGGATGTTTGTGACGCGATGGAACAGGGCGTGGCACGTCGGGGGCGCTTGATATGGAACAGTAATTACATCAAGAGCGATCTCCTCCCACGCTGCCCCGGCCAGCGATGCGCAGCCATTCTCTGCCTAGGCACAGAACGAGAAGAGTTAGCTGGGCGAGAACAGCCGTCAGCCTGTGTTGCTTCTTCTGCATTCCTGGCGTCCAGCGTAGCTCTTGGAAATTCCAACAGTACCTAGAAGAGACATAGCGCACGTTTCTTGAGCATATAGTAATGGCTAGCTACTGTGTTAAGCAATTTATCTGTGAAAGTTCATCCCCACGAGGATTCTCCGAGGTAAGTCCTTGTATTTTTCCCATTTTATAGAATGGGAAAGCTGCGCTTTCAGAGATGTCAAGTGATTTGCCTTGAGTCACACAGTGAGTGGCAGCAGAGCCGGAACTCCAAGCGGACAGCGAAGGAGGGAAGGAGGGACGGGAGCGGGAAAAGGAGAGGACAGCCTCTGGAGCCCCGGCCGGCACGAGGACCACGAGTTCTTTTTTATTTTTTATTCTTAGTGCTAGTTCTTAAACCTGGCTGCACGCCAGAATCGGCCAACTTAAAAAAAAAAAAAATACCGATGCCTGGGTCTCAGCCCCAGAGATCCCAGTTTAATTGGTCTGGTCTGTAGCCGGGGCATCGGGACCGTGACAGCCCCCAGGGGCCTCTGAAGTGCCGGCAAGGTTGAGACCCACGGCCCAGGCGAGAGCACATGCCCCGTTCTCCCAGGTGGCCGCAGAGCACTTTTCATTAGCGCACATGAGCCGCACCTGAGGCCTCCGAGTGGCAGCTGCAGGTGCCCTGGGCTGACAGGGCCGGCTGCGTGCGGGGCTGGACGGCGTGGGTGAGGTAGAATGCAGAGGGTCATGGCGTTCGGGAAGTGGGGTTTATTGCAGCCCAAATGACAAAACCTTCTGTGCCGAGTTGCACGCAGACAGTGCTCAGACTGCAGGAGGGGATCGACACAGTCCCTTCTGGTGAGTGTCCCCCTCACTATGGTGACAGGGCGCCTTGTGTCTGGGATTTCCTCCACGATGACTTTTCCAGATTGCCCCAGGCTGGTACCCTGATCTGCCTGGAGGCCTGGCTCGTCTGCCAAGCAGCTTGTCGTGGGCCCGGCCTGGATTCCAGACCCGGGCTTGGCCGCAGGAGGGGAAGAAAGAGCTGGCTGTCCGGGAGGTGGGGGCGTGTGAACCACCGTGGGGGTTGCTGAAGTTATTTGGGCGGCCACACCAAGGGCTATCGCATCTCCTTTGATTCAGAAAGGAAAGGGACCTTACGTGAGTTGGTGATTATTCTCAAGTTCATTGCCGAGCCTGGCACTGGAGGCTGATCCGCACAATTCTCCAAGTGCGTGTCCATGGATAATCGTGCAGACGCTCTGCCCTCCATCTCCTGGCAGCCACAAGATTCACCAGCCCACGGGAGACCTGCCCTTTGCAAAAAGAAACAGAAAATAATGAGACCAAAATAAATGTTATCCATTATCAGCTCATCAAATCCTCACTTGCATCCAACTGTAGTGTAGATATTATCCCCATTTTCTGAAAAAGTAACTTGAGGTTCGGAGAGGTTAAAATAAATTGCTCAAGGTCGGAGAGCTTACGAGAAGCTAAAGCAGGATCTGGACTAAGTTCTGCTGCAAATTATGTCCTCAGCAGCCCAGCTACACTGCCTCTGTTGGAGGAGAGACTCTATATATTTGCCTCTGAATTTGTGGTTCCTTGTTTAGAGTCTAGTGCCTAAAAGACCCACAGTAATGTTTGCTGAGTGGATGGATGGATGGAAGGATGGATGGATGGATGGATGGATAGATGGACGGGTGGACGGACGGACAGGTGGACAGATGGATGGGTGGACAGATGGATGAGTGGTTGGATGGACGCATGAATCTATCACAATCTTCTAACCTCAATTCTTTATTTGCCAGATGGATGTCGTAAGGACAGGAGAAATGATACATGTCACAAAGCTTCGAAGAGTATGGGAACATCCTACGTAGTAAAGCTTGCCAATATTAGTCAAAACACTCAGAAAATTATGTTCAAAGGATAAAATTTCCCACGGCAGCTATTCAAAATTTATCTGTTCATTCATTCATTTATTTATTGATCAAACGCAAAAAATAACAGTGGCAAGACATCAGATACGAGAGGTCTAGAAAGTTTTCCAGGCGAAATGAGAGGTGATTCCATTCTAGAACATTCTTGCTCATGTAATTGAGCGCCTGTGGGGACTGGGGAATATGGACCCGGATGGGAATTCGAGACTGTGTTCAACGCCTCGTGCTAGCGATTATGAGACGCAGAGGAGTTTAGCCGCTTGACCAAAGTTTCAGAGAAAGTGCGTGGCGGAGCTGCAAGCAGGGTCTGAAGTTCTGGCTTGTTCCGCGCTCGCGCCTCTTCCTCCTGCCTGGAGCTGGCTGGGAGCTGGCTGAGCCTCGCCTCTGAGCCACAGGGTGGCCGTGAGCCGCCGGCCTGCAGCCGGGCCTGGCAGGCGGACCGCGGTGTGATGGATGTCCCCTCTGCTTTTGTCATTTATTTGCCTTGTTTTCTTGCCTTCCCCCAAAAGAGCTGATAAGGAAGGTTTTGCTAGAGAATCATGTACCTCTTCTCTCTCTTTTTCCTTTGACGAGTGAGATGCAGTTCTCATCACTCCAGCCACTTTTCAAGGGTAAGCGGTTTCGCATTATTTAACACTTAAACTGGGCCTCGAAAGCGACTCAGCACGTTACTGGTGGGGACCTGCGCTCTGTTCTCTTGGGCCCAAGGGCCAAGTGTCCGTTTGGGCCTGCGTTTCCATCTGACCTGATTGGTATATATTTATCTGCTCACGATGCTGACCCGGGGAAGTCACGATGGTCCGTTCCCTGACTGCCGCACAGGCACCGTGGCGCGATGTGGGGACGGGACTCTCTGCCGCGCGGTGGAGTGTGAATCTGGATTCGGCACGCCCTGTGCTGGGTGGAGGCCAGCAAGTCGCTTCAGTTGCTCAGCTCCCTTCCTGCGTCTGCGAATCTGAGATCTGGGAGGCGTGAGCGTGAGGCACGAGAGGGATCAGACTACATTTGTGGGGGTGCTTATGCATGACCCTCAAAGCACGTGCCCCTGCAACATTGCGCCCTAGAAGACACCCCGGCCTCACAGGGGCCCGGGCCCCGTTGAGACAGTCACCATAATAACCACTAACACGTGTCAAGCGCTGACAGTATGCCTGTCACATCTAGAGCTCAGCGTGTACTGCGGCCCCATCAGGTCGATGCTGTTTCCATTTTGACAGATAAGGAAGCCGAGCTAGAGGTGGCACCCACCCTCGATCCCACAGTTTATAAGTGATGGGGCCGAGGTCTCCCCTCAGGAGGCTGACACTCAGTAGACACTTAAGCGAATGCTTGGTGGTTGTTCGCATCATGGTGGTTATTCAGGTGTGAATTCGGCAGACACGTCCCTTCCCTGCAGCAGCCAGAATTCTGCTCGGGACCTCAAGGGGTGTCTGACCGCCTCAGCCAGTCTTGGGGATGACAGGTTCGTTTGCAGCGCTGCCGAGTGGAGTCCTATTACGTTATCCATCTCTGCCAAGTGCCACTCATTGTGAGACCTGCCCCCTAATGAAGGATGATGGATTGCTTCTTTTGGCCAGAGAATAACTTAACCTCTGACTCGAGGTGAAGGCATGTTTTTCCATGAAAAGGTGCTTAACAGCCTCTTCCACGCGTCAGAAACGCCGGCCAAGGCTGTGCAAGGTGCCAAAAGCTGTGTTACATCCTCCAAGTCTAAGAAAATAAATTCCTCTCAGTATCGTATGTACTTGATTCCTTGTGCAGGTTTCCAGGAATTAGCGCTGTTATTGTACAGTCTGATTTTCAATCTGGAGCTTTATTACTCAGAAGTGTCTTTTCCCCCCCTTCCCTTGTTCTTTTCTCTGCTTCCTGTTGTGCGCGCATCCTGCGGAGGGTTTAATCGAGTCCCCCCCCAACATCCGCCACCCTGAGGGTTCCATTGAACACCCCGATAGTTGGTGGATCGGGAAAAGAGCTTTTGCAGCCGTGGCTGTATTGAGACGGAGCCCCGTCCCAGGGAGAAGTCTGATAGGCCCAAGTGCGTGTTTTCTGTAGCTCTGGGAGGAGGGGGCGGGAATCAGAGATGGTGAGGACGGCTGTCCTGTCCGCAGGGAGGGAGGTGGCCGTGGGAGCGCTCGTCAGATGCTGCGCCTGGGCAGAAAACTGGGTCCAGGAGCACCGGCCCCCACTCACCTTTTCCTTTCCCTCCCCCCCCTTCCCCCGTCCTTCCTCCAGCCCAGCGGTGAAGTCACTCCATGTCAGAGGGACATTAACCTTAAGGAACCTAGGCTGTGGCTCCTTTACACAGTAACGCTTTCCTGCCTTTCTAGGCGGAGCGTTTGCGGGCGGCACAGAGCTGAGTTCACGGGCTTCTCGCTTTCGCTTTCTCCTCTGGGACTGTTCTGCATACCGGCCTGAGCCCGCCTTATCTTTTTCTCTCTTTGGCATGGGGACGCTCACGTAGGTTAGAGTGATTTCTAACCTAGGATGGACTTGCAAAATAAATGAAAGTCAAATTAAATTAAACAGAGCTTAGAACATTCTAGATGAGTGCCGGTCTAGTACGCGGCCGCGCTTTGGGGCTAGTGCGCTGCAAGCCCAGCCCTTTGTCCTCTTAGCTGAGCGGCCTTCGCTCAGCATCTCGGCTGCTGGGATTCTCAGTTGTCTCATCTCTGAAATAAGAAAATCTACCATGTTTAGCTCAGAGACGGTCGTGACTGTCTGACGAGGCATAAAGCCCTTTGCGTAGGGCCGGCGCTTCACCCTCAATACTTGCTTGCAGTACCGATGGGCGAGGGGCGGGGCACATCTCCCAATGAACAGCAAAATATTGTTCATCGCTGTTATTACAATCATCTCTCTTGAAGCTGAGTCCCTCCCTTACTCTGGAGTATTCCATCTGAAGGCATGCCGTTTTTTTAGAGCAGGAAGTGCTCCTGTTATATTTTTTTTTGCCTTTCGCCAGCACCAGGAATTGGTTCTTGAATGACGGACTAATCCACGTGTGGTCTCTAGTGCAAGCCATGCAGGGAGCAAGGGCGGAAAGTTCCAGGTCTGTCTGCTGCCAGGGCGGCTGACCTTATTAACCATCCACACTTTATCTTGAATCTGATTCTGATTCCATCTAATTTGTTCTCTCGCCTCTTCCTTCCCTGGTTCCCTTCTAGAATTTACATTAGGAAATGAACGGCCAGTGCATCTAATTGCTTACCGTTGGAGCCTCTGGCTGCTTTCTCGTGTAGTCTCGCCTGGACTCCCTCTTGGTTTTACTAACTTACTCCGTCATCGTGGACGGAGGACAGGGGGACTGTCCTCTGAGCCTGTTATTCCATTTGTGAAATGAGATGACAAACCTTCCACCATCCTATGTGGTTTCAGCCTTGTCAGAAATTCAGAGGCAATGGCTTCTGAGCTCCTAAAGAGAAAGGTGCTTCAGAAACGGTGGGATGTAGCAACGTTGCACCCAGCGAGCGTAGAGGCTGGGTGGGGACAAATGACCGGCGAACTGGCAGAAACACCCTTGGAACTGCTGTGAATCACCTGATGAGGAAGCACAGAAATCCAGGTGTCAAGATGTAATTCTGTACTCATACGGATGTATCGATTTAAAATGTATCCAGACTACACGTCGCTTATGGGATATAATATAGCAGACGGCATGCTGTTTTTGAGTTATATAAGGAGAGAGTACACGTAGTTGGATTTGGATGTTAAATGCGGGCTTGATTCTGTCTCTATCGGAACTGAAGTATTTTGCTTTTCTGTGAAAGAAATTCCCTGACTAGAAATTGTGTTTTAAAATTCAGAGAACTGAATTTCTCAACTATCGCATACACTCCACGAGAAGGAGAGCTCGGCTGAGAGGCTGTTTCACAGAAACGATGGAGAAGCCACCACAGAGCAAAGCTCTAGCCTCATGTTATCGTTAATAGGATAAGAATGAAAATACTCTTACCTGACTCACGGCGACGGAGCCCCAGACAAGCGACCGTCTCGTACGGATTCCTGGAGACCCCGAAGTCTGCAATCCTGTTTGCTCAGGGCCAGTTACCTGGAGAAAACAGGGCTCACAGTGACAGTGACGGAAGCCAGTGATTACTGACGGCTTCCTGTGTTTCACGTCCTATAGGGAGCATTTTTATAGAAGCCGTTTTATTTGCCTTCGGGACCATGACTCTTCTCGTCTCGCTGCCGCTGAAACCGAGGCATGAGGATGTTAAGTGCCAGAGACTGGCCCAAGGTCACACAGCTAGGAAGCACAGCACCAGGCTCGTCACGCTAGCAGCCTGGTTCCAGAGCTCCTGCTCTCCGCTCTAGACGGAATGTCTGTGTCCCCACCTCGACACCAAATTCCTATGGTGACATCCTAACCCCAAAGCATTAGTAGGTGGGGCTTTCGAGAGGTGATAGTGGAGTGGGGCCCTCATGAATGGGACTAGTGCCCTTATATCTAAGAGACGGCACAGAGCACCTTCATCACGTGAGGCCGCAGTGAGAAGGTGCCTCCTACGAATCAGAAAGAGAGCCCCCTCCAGATCATGACCATGCTGGCCCACGCTGGCACCTCGATCTCCAGCTCCAGCCTCCAGAACGGTGAGACATAGGCACCTGTTGTTCATAAGCCGCTCAGTCTGGGATATTTTGCCATAGCAGCCCGAACAGACTAAGGCACTCTCAGAAGCACACGCGAAGCCAGGGCTTTCTCTGTGGCCCTGCCCCGCCCCCTCCCCCTCGGGCAGGCTGCTTTATCTCTCTGCATGTCAGTCTCTCCACCTAGGAACTGGGGAGAATGGTCTCTGAGTGGGAACACTGAGCGAAGGCCGTGAAACCGCGCATGGAGGATCGTGCGGCTCTGGAGTGATGGAGGTTTGTAGGTTGGCGCTAATGTAAAAACTGAGATGGGGTGGATAACCGGGCCATGGCCTCCTAACGCTGCCCCCAGAGACAGCTGGTCCCAGAGACCAGCCGACACCTTGTCGTTCCTCCCAGCTGTGCCTCCGCTCCTCCATCAGGCTCTGTAGTCGTGGGCGAGGGCTACCATGCACATTTCCCTTTAATCCTAGAATTTGTTTTTCAGTCAGGGGTGGTTCTGACTTTTCTTTTAATCTGTGAAGTCTTCAAGGAGTGCCCCGACCTACTATTCAGAAAGGGCTGAATCAGTACCGATTAAGGAAATAACCACTGAATCTGTTGACTTAAAAAAAAAAGTGAGTCCCTGCCTATTAGACTCATCGCTTAGATAGCTATTCATCTGTGATAAATTGCCTTAATAAATCCCATCGAGCCCGGGAACTATGAGAATGAGACAGAGTTAAGAATAGAGGGCATTCTTCTCCGGGGAGACAAGACAGCATGATACGCAGTGTCCCGGGATCGTTATAATGCACTTATTGAAATGACGCTGACGCTGGAAAGCTTGTGAAAAAAGGCAGGACACTTTTCCATTCAGCAGGGATAAAGAAAACCAGCTCAGCCTGTTCGCACCGAAAAGGCACATTTTGACACACGGTCGGGGGAAAGAGGGGGCCCTGGGGTCTGGCTGGGATTAGCACCCACCTAACTAGGTGTCTGGAGGGGGTGCTGGACGTTGAGCAGGACTTGGTTGTGGTGGCCTTACGTGATGACATTTGAGAGAAGGCTCACGTCTTGTGGGGTCCAAAGCTCTGAGCTGGAGTCCAGGCTCCAGACGCCTCGTGGGGCTGCTGAGGGCATGGATCAAATTCCGAACAGTACCTTATTAACTGTTGGGAACTGCTTATGAGTGAAAAATGGTCCTGTATTTGATTGATTTTTATTAAGCACCTATTCTGTGCTAGAAACTGTCCTTGGCTCTTGGGGCTGCACACTGGACAAAGCCACAGGGGCTGTGCATCCAGATGGTGGAGACACGTAATAGCAAATAGGTATATAATACGGGAAGGGGAAGGAAGATTCAAGCAGGAAGTGATAGCATCTGATGCGAATTCCCAAAGAATGCATAAAGGAGAAAACTAAAAAAGGAAGCAAGCATTCCTACTTTCCTTTTCAGGGAGAGTCACAGAATCCCTGGTTAAGACTGTCTTTTCCAGTGCATCCTCACGTATGGATGTGGCCTGTTGGAAAAGGATTCGATCGCTAACATTCACACAAATGTCAATGTCATCGCACATTTTAGACGCAACTTTATGTTCAGTTTAACGTACGTCTTATGCATATGATCTCGATGCTTTCGTTATGAAGCTCTTCTGAAAGTTCATCTTAAACATGGGATTCGTTAGGCACAGAGGACTAGTTAATGGCAAGTTGGCGACCATTCCCCCACCCACCCGTCATGTATTCATTAATGGGCTTTCGGTTTTTCCTTGTTCCTGACCATCTCCGAGGGCGCAAAACCCCTGGAGTCATTTAAGAAACATTAAGGTTATAGAGTTTTGCTGCTGGATGGAAAGTCTCAAGTGGTGACGTTGCCATCATCAGGATCATTCAGGGAAACTGGGATGATCTGGCTCCACAATAGACATTGCCAAGGGAACATGATAGGCACCGGGCTTGGGCTGCATGACTTGGAAGCTGCACTCCACGGATGAGAGCTGATGGCTGTCACTGCAGCATCTTGCTTCTGAGCTCAGCAAGCACCGTGATCAGCTCACCTGGTTTTCACCTGGGCAAATGATTTCATTTTTCTGGGTTTCAGATTCCTACTTTGTAAAGTGGGAATAACAATAGCACCCATCTCGGGGGAGTTATAAGGAATAAATGGGCTAAAGCATGCAAATGTTTGATGCTGTACTTGGAACATGAAAAATGTTCAATATGTGTTAATTGCTGCTACTATCCTATCCTTATTATTGCTATTATTAATCACGGTGTAGCGCTTTGCCAACGCGTCTCCTCGTCCTCACGGCACCTCTACCAGGTAGTTCTTCACGTTTTCCAGCCAAGAACCTGAGGCTCGTGAGTGGCTGCAGACTGAGTTCTCTCCACCCCATAGTCCGTATCATTTGAAACATTTCCCTGTTGCCTCACCCATAATAATTAAGATATTTCATGCATGTAGTATTTTATAACTTTTCCTCATTTATGGGTTGCAGTTTATCTTCAAAACATAACTGGGGGGACAATGGCATCGCATTTCGTGGGTACGGAAAGTGAGGGACAGTTTTAGAAGGAAGCGAGATACTTCTCCTACCCACGTACATATTTTTCCTGGCAAGATGCTATTAGAATCTCGACAGGGTCCTTCCAAGCCCTTTGTTGTAGCTGCGCTAACTCTCACAAAGCATTTCGAGCTGTCCTGTGTGCCGGTGTGTTCCTGTAAGCCCGCCCTATGCAGAGGATGCCTCCAGGGGGTGAGCTGCAAAGGCTCAGGATAAGGACCGCTAGCTTCTTCCTCAGCCCTAGGAAATCTTTGGCTAAGGCACTTTGAAATCGTCTCATATTTCCCAAATGATGCTGTAATTCAGGATTTATGTTTTGTCTCGGAGAAGGTACATCCCCAATTTGCAAACCGAGATCCCCTAACCACAAGGTCTGGATCTCTTGTGTCTTTGTTTGGATTTTCTAGCTTAAAAATATATAATGGTAGAGAAAAGTCATTATCCATTTGTCCAAGCCGTAGAACGTACAGCACCAAGAGTGAACCCTAAGGAAACTGTGGACTCAGGATGATAACGACACATCAGCACAGGTCCGTTAGGCATAACGAGTGTACCACTGTGCGGGGGCTGCTGGTAGCGGCGGAGGCTGTGCGCGTGTGGGACAGGGCGTGTGTGGGACATCTCCACAGCTGCCCTTCGATTTCGCTGTGATCCTAAAACTGCTCTAACACCAACAACGACAACAACAACAACAATAAGTCTTTAAAAAAATGAAGACAAAAACTAAAGCCCTAATAGAAGGGAACTTCCTTAACTTGATGAAAAATATCTCCCGAAACCTACATCTGACATCATACTTAACGGTGAGAAATTTGAAACTTTCCCACTAAGATCAGGAAAAAGTGAAGGATGTTCTCTCGTACCACTGTCGGCTATTTGGATACATTATAGAATTTAAAAGGGAGGGAGGAAGGAGGGAGGGAAGGAGGGAGGGAGGGAGGGAAGGAAGTGCTGTGCTCCTCAGAGGTGTAGCACAGTCCTCCGGCTCCGGACAGTTGAATACAGTCCCAGCCCATGTTCGTTTCATAGTAAACCATGAACTAGTTCATACTTCCTCCAAAAAGACGAGGTCATGAATGTGCACATCATGTCTCACTTGCGATCGTTATGTAATTAATTTATGTTAGGAAGAGAGTGCACATCCAGAGGCTGCCATGTGCAGCTTTGTTTTCTTTTCTTTTCTGTTTGTCTGAGAGAGTAATGATGTTTGTATTATTTACCATCTGAAGGCTGGGGAGAAACTCTTTGCCTTGTGAGATTAACGCTGCCTTGTTTCTCACGGGGTCACGGTTCCACCTGGAAAGACGGTGAGGGTGAGGATCGTTTGTTCAGAGTGACCAGCTCCCCTAACTGACGGTTTTGGGCCTTGTCCACGGAGGCATGGCCGTGGGGTGGGGGCTGGGCGTAGGTGGTACTCCGCCCCCAGCAATGACGGCCAGGTGACGATGCGGCCAGCCAGGGCTTGTCCGATCTTCCACAGTTTGTAGGAGAACCTAGGAAACTAGCTCTGTCAGTAACGTCTTCCAATGTTTAAATTTTATCAGTTGTTGCTGTTATTAAAATTTTCGCTTTGAATCGTGAGAGCCACACACAACCTGAGCAGAGGCTGATTTCTGGCGAATAAGTGAGGGGCAGCACGGGCGTGGCCTCTTGCCTGCAGTTGACGGTGCCCTGTGTGGGGCAGATCTACAGAGAACCACGCAAGCCAAACCCACGCTGTTTGTGTCTTTGGGGTTTTGGGGGTGCTACATGCTAAATGAATGAAGCGATGAATGTGAAGTACTAGTTCCAATATCCGAAGGCAAGAACTAAACCCTGGAGGCCCCACCGATCCCGGCCAGCAGAAGCGTTTCTGGGGGTCTCCACAGGAAGCCTGTCCACTCCCTAACCCTCTGCTCACCCCAGTGCCATGCTGCTGGCCAGCTACGCACCGAGCTGTTCCCTGCTACATCCTTGTAGGGGTCTGAGTCGCAGCCTCATTCTGTAAGCCACCCGTTACCAGCATCCCAGGGAAAATGACACGCGAGCCGCTTCCAGACGCCTCTGGCGTGGGGCGAAGCACAGGCCGGCCCTGAGGGGAATGGAATTCGTTCGCTTTCCAGTTCAGCCTTCCTCGAAGGTTCCCCATCCTGCATGCAAAACCCTGCCAGGCCCGCATCATCCGTACGTTCTGTCACCCGGTCAAGTCCCACGCGGTCCTCAGGCCACGGTTTCTAGGCCATCCCGCGGCATTTGTTTGTTGGACGCTCCTGTCCCTGTCAGAGTCTGGGGCCAGCTCAGCACCTTGATCATGTTCTTGGCAAGTTTTCAGCTGAGATCTCTGCAGGCGTGCTGCTGGGGGCGGGGTGTTTTTTTTGTTTTTTCTTTTTTTTTTAGGCGAGGCAACCCTTGGTTGACCTCACAGATTGCAAGGACCTTGTCAGCTTACAATCCGTTATTTTTTTATTTTTTACGCCTACAGCACCTGGTCTCCCTAGGTGGTCTCCCATCCAAGTACTAACCAGGCCCGACCCTGCTTAGCTTCCGCGATCAGACGGGATCAGGCACGTTCAGGGTGGCGTGGCCACAGACGGGTTGCATTTTCTTTGGGCTCTTCTGGACCCAAGATATTTTCTGGCACATAGTAGGGGGTCAAATATTTGCCAGCAGAGACACGACAATGATTAAGAATAGAATGTCCTCGGAGTGGATGCACGCGTACCATGGCAAACCTTTCTGATTTTGCCGCGGGCCGTTCCCCGCAGAACAGCGGGATGAGGCAGGCATCGGGGGCTGACAGTTCCCCGTTCCTCTGTCTTCTTCCTTTCTCGTCACAGAAGCAGGAGAGAGGGTGCGGGAAGAACAGTGCGGGAACTTTTCTCCTTCCCGTTATCCGGGCCGTCGATGGGGCTTAACACCCAGCCTCCTGCACAATGGCGCCTTCCGCAAACCCCCGGCTACAGGACTCCAGTTCTTCAATTAAATATCAGCGCAGCAGATCTGGACGTTATGTCCCCTTCGGCTGACCACTGGTCGGACGGGAGGCAGGCCTGGCGGGAGGGCTAGGAGCGAACCGGAGCGGGGAGGGGCGAAGGCACGCGGGAGGGGTCCGTGCGAACTTCTCCCCCGCTCCCCTCCCGCTTCCAAATCATAAATTAACAGCAGTGGACCTTGTTAAGTGCAGCTTCACAAATTAATATGAAATATAGTGCTTTTTCATAAGCTCGAGAACCAGATTTAAAAGCATATTGGTGTTTGTACACAGCAGGCCGTAATGATCCATTATCCTGCAGACAGAGGCGCTCGCAGCAACACATAAAGAAGATGCAATTGGGCCATCTGCTTTGATTTCCGCAGCGTCCCCAGAGAGCCTGGGGAGGAGCTGACAGTCCTCTCCATCTGCCCTTACATTATCAATTACAGTTGAATTATGCCGTGCGCTGGAGGGCTGGCAGATACGGATGGGAGCTGGTGGCACCTGAAAAATATAGAAGAAAATCCATATGTTGGGAGCCAGCTGTTTATTTACAAGTCCTTGACATATTTCCTCACTTTCTCGGCTGTTGCCTTTTTTAAGATTCCTAGAGACATTTCGGTTTAGTGTGAACTCGAGAAGAAATTAGGTGTAACAGCACAGCACCACGCGAATAATATTTCAGTTTCCTTTTCTTACAGTTGAAATGCTC
>NW_006433950.1:3766230-3777065 GCF_000325575.1 Pteropus alecto | reverse complement strand
AAACAACAAAAAAAAAAACCCATCAGGTCGAACAGATTTTAAATTATGAAAAAAAAATAAGCTGTGAAAACATCTGGGGTGGTTGCTACAGCTTGTTACGTTTATAAAACATGCTGGAGCGGGCGGGGCCGTGCACGCTGTACATTTTTTGGCAGCTTAGAAAGCATGTGTAAAACTGTAACTTTTATGAAATGGTAAGTGTTTATGAAAGCTCGGGGAGCGGGGACTGGGAAGCAGAGTGGCCGGCGCTTTTCATGCAGCCTCTGACCACAGCTTCTAGGAATGCTGCTTTAGGAACGTGCGGCGTTTGGTTTTGAGTTGTGTATTTTTTTTTTTCTTTTTCCACCGGGGGCTTAGCTTGTTCCCGGTTCAGTAGGTTCTAGACTGGCGAGGTGGAGGGCTGCTGCCCGGAGCCGGTCGGGCCTGGCTTTTATGGGGTGGGGTGGCTCCCAGCCGTGTGAGAGTTTCGTGTCCTCTCCCCACGTCTGCTCAGCCGAGGGTGTCTGCCGTGCCTGTGTCTGCTCCGCTGAGGGTTCCAACTCGGCGTCTAGAGACGTGGGGAAGAGTTGCTGAGATTCAGCAGGTGGCAGGGGACATCCGGACTCACGCTAGCCCCGTTTGATGAGACATGCCATAGCAGAGATGCTTGTGGGTCGGCGAAGAGACTGAAATTCGAAGTCAGGCCCTAGTTTGCCACCATTCACTTGCCGCTTGGGGCCAGTCCGAAGACCCTGGCACTTAACACCTCCCTGCCTTGTGCTGTGGACAGCCATCACGCTTTCTAGGTCATTGAGAGTTTCTTGAAGGAAGGGACGAACCCGTTTACTTTCGCTTCTTTCGTGAGACCGGGGAGGCTCCTGGCACTTCCAGAAAACTCGCACACCGGCGGAGGGATGAATGATGCTCTAGGGTTTTCTGTATATTAAGTAACAGGCTTAGTGGCAGCGAATGCAGAGTCTCGGACTACAGAATTCTGTCCTTCCGCGACACGGCCATGGTGGTTGGTTGGGTCACCAGCTTTCTGCTACGGAGTCTGTCCCTTCTGACCTGATGACCGTAGGCAGGCAGAGCATAGCTTTCTCTTCGTGGCCACGAAGACTGCCATGGGGGCTGTGATCACAGGTTCTGCTGGCTACCCCTCTTCTTTGTCCCATAGGCTCTTAGCCACTGGTGTCTGCTGGCTTTCTCCCGTCCCCTCCCGGGTCCTTATTGTCTGTGCTCACAGCACTGCGGCTCACTCACAGTCTCATGGGAAGGAGGTCACATGTGCACGTGATCCCCACGGTGCTTCGCAGGGAGAGCTCGGTGCGTGAAGCCTCTCATACTGCAGCACGAGGACCGCGTGTAATACCACGTGGGGCCCAGTGCACAATGGGAATCTTGGGCTCCTTGGTCAAAAATGAAGAATGTCGAGATGGCGATCCAGCACAGAGCCCTGTCTGAGCCCTGTCTTCGAGCACGGGGCCTGTGCAGCTGCGCGCGTCACCGGCCCGCGAAGCCGGCCCTGCTGGAGCCGCTGCCGCCACAGCTGCCAGCGCCACGGCCGCCCCGGCTGCTCCCGTTACTTCTTCCCTTCGCTCTCTTTCCCGCTTCCTCTTCCTCCCAGTCCCTCTTCTTCCTCCTCCTCCTCCTCGAGACACTGTGCAGGAATCTCTTACCTCACTGCTCGTCTCCGTCTTCCCCTCGGCCCAGGTTTTTCGCTCAGGGACAGGATGGGGCCTGCTTTCGAGGTGGTCTCCTCGCTTTTCATCCTTACCTCTGACTTCTCTTGCAAAGGACTGAAATGTCTCAGTCAGGGTTTCAGGCTCTCTGTCAAGAGATGTGACGTAATTGTGCCGGCTTCAGAGGGTTGCTGTGTTGCTTCAGTAGTAGTACAAATGGATATACAGTAGACGATGTTCACCGTTTGCATGGTCCCTGGAAAATGCTCAGTATTCAGACTGTCAGCCTCCCTCAGCTTCCTCTTCAGCTTTCTCAGCATCGTTACGGGGGCTTCCGTCACCCACCCAACAGGAAGCCTTGGGTCTAGGCAAAATTTTCTTCTTTGCTTCATTCATGTGTCGTGATCATTTTTCTCCATTCATTAGTTTTTCTTTTTAATTCGTTGATTCATTCATTCATTCGTTTATTCAGCATTTTATTGATTCCCAGAATATAGGAAGTTGGAAAGAAGGCCAGGATACCCTCTGTTATTTTTGATTGTTTCTTCACCGTCTCTTTCATATCTACAATCTCCTTTAATCTTCGTCTTGTACTTATGAGAAATGGCGTAGCAGTAAAGTTGCCCAGAGAGGTGAACTGCATTAGCTGAGATGCATGGAAGGTTAGTGTCTGTCACGGACTGAACTGCATCCCTCCAACCCAGCTCACGTGCTGAAGCCGTAACCCCAGCGTGACTGTACTTGGAGTGATGATATTTCGGCTATATCGGACTAGTTAAGGTATCTTATTACAATTAACTTTATCGGTTCCTTTTTTTTTTTTTTCAATGTGGCTGCTAGAAAATTGAAAACTACACCCGTGGCTCACATCGTGTTTCTGCTGTGATGGTGCCTGAGACCACCAGGCCTCTGCCTGCCTCACACTCGTTACTTACAGGGAGCCAAAGCGGTCACATGACCAAGCTGGAGTCATCTGGGAGGGGCCGTGCAAAGGCGTGAATCCCAGGACGTGGGGTTCACTGGGAGCCACCCGAGGAACGACCTGCTGCTGCTTTCAAGCTTTCCTACCTGAAAACAAAACCATGTGATTTTGTAAAATAACCCGATGCAAAAAGCTGTGTCAGAAGACAGAGAAAAATCTCCCAGCTTCAGACCAGAAGAGAATACGGCATTTGAAGTGTCTGGGCAGGGATTCCGCAACAAGTATGCACCGCCTACTGTATGCAAAACACCAGACACTGACACAGAGCGCTGCTGGAGTCGCACGTGGCGTCAGACCTGAACGCACAGTGCGTTTCTGGAACGGAAGCGTCAGCCGTGTAAAGCCGTGCCGTTTTAAGACCAGGTCGCACATTACAAAATAAGTGTCACGTGGGCTGCTTGCTCGTCCCTGGTCCCTCCAACGGTCTCTTGTCTTTTTGGGGGGATGTGTCTTCCTCATCTAGGTTTTCTGGGATTCTAATTTGGGACATTGGAGGGAGAACCGGCATAGGAATGTTTGATGAGTACAACTGAACGAGATCATTTTAAAGTGCGTCTTTGGCTGAGAACCACCGCAGGGTGTGTCATGGGTGTTTAAAGGAGAGGGAGAAGGAAGTGGAGCAGGTGGCAGCCCCTGATGACAGTTCAGAGGACGTCAGGCTTTCACAGGACTCTGTCACATCAGCAGGGACAACTTCTGGATGGCTTCGCCCTCAGGCACCTCGCGGGGGGCAGAGGGTGCGGAGCAGAGTCTCCAGTTTCTGGCCTCAGTACCAGAAGCTTCGGTTCCATGTCCACACGGGGACAGAGCACAGCTGTGGCCGTCAGCTCATGGGGCCGTAACAAAGTGCCACCCACTCAGTAGCCGCCATGACGGAAATCCATTTTCTCACCGTTCCGGAGGCTGGAAGTCCAAGATCAAGGTGTGGGCAGGGTCGGCTTCTTCTGAGGCCCCTCTCCTCGTCTCGTAGACGCCTCTTCTCCCTGCGTCTCACCTCGTCTTTCCCCTGTCGTGTCTGTGTCCTAACCTCCTCCTCTTATCAGAACCCCAGTCAGGTTGGAGAAGGGCCATCCTGACCCCTCCTTTTAACTTACCACTTTTAGGGCCTCATCTCCGGACACAGTCCATTCTGGGGGACTGGAGCTTAGGACTTCAACGTATGAGTTTTTGAGGAACAACTCAACCAATAACAGGTGATTTCTATGATGAGTAATTTCTGTGCTCGGGTCTCTGTTCAGACGGTATCAGAAAGGGCTTCCCTGGTCACCCAGAATAAAAGCATCCCTTCCCTCCCCCGCGCATCGTCCTTACCCTCACATCTTCATTGTTTTCTCTAGGGTGTCCCCTGGTATCACCGACATCATACGTCACTTATCCACCACTCACTCACCGCACAAATGCTCTTTGAACACTTGCTGTGCGGCAGGGAGCGTGCCATGCTGTAGAGAGAAAGCGAGGACCAAAGGGGAGACTTCTGCCCTCATTCTAGTGAAAGCCACAGTGAGAAGCGACTAGATCTCCCGCCCACTCCGCAGCAGCAGCAGGGGGACCCGCTGACAGCGCCCTCGGCCTGCGTGGTGACGGGGCTTCTGCGAGGAAAGGTCAGAGGGAGCAGGTCGCAGCAGCCTCTGCTGTCACCTTCCAGCTCTCCGGCCTCATGACGTGGGGCTGGGCAGGGAGCCGATGCTGCGTCAACTCCCCGCCCTCCCACCATGATCTCCCGCCCACTCCGCAGCAGCAGCAGGGGGACCCGCTGACAGCGCCCTCGGCCTGCGTGGTGACGGGGCTTCTGCGAGGAAAGGTCAGAGGGAGCAGGTCGCAGCAGCCTCTGCTGTCACCTTCCAGCTCTCCGGCCTCATGACGTGGGGCTGGGCAGGGAGCCGATGCTGCGTCACCTCCCCACCCCCCCATCCATCTTCCTCCCTTTTCTGCTTTTACCTTCTGCCAGTTTCAAAACAAATGCCTCAGTGCGTGAATATTGATGGGGACAAATGGATGATCCAGGGACGGGGGGCGGCTGGGCAGAAGAGAGACTCACCCCCTCTAACGGTGTCGAAGCCCCGGTTTTATCCCTGTGCCATGGCATCTCGTAATGTCTCACCCCACGACGGGGGCGGGGGGCAGGGGGGAGCTGCTTACCTAAACCTAATTTTGCAGCCCGTTTAATCTCAGGAAACTCAAAGTCTTTTCAAAGTATAAAACAATGACCTTTTCAGAATGCAAATCTGATTATATGGCCCCCCTGCCCTAGCTTAAAACCTTACAGTGGCTTCCCACTGCTCTTTGGATAAAAGCCATTTCTGCACAGTGGCTCGAGGACCTTGTGTGGTCTGATGCCGGCGCTCTCCAGCCCCGGCTCCCGTCACTACCCCCTCACCGTCTGCTGTGGTCACGCTGGGCCCCCCTCGGGCCTTTGGACTCACTGTGTCCGCTCCCAGCTCTCGTTCCTTCTTTCTGCAATGCTTTTCCCTCCAGCTAACTAACCCAAGTGAACTCACCCCTAATATTTAACTCAGATTTATCATTCGCTGAAGGAGCCCTCTCCTGCTCCCTTGCATGTTTCCTTCCTAACACGTGACATGGCTGTGATTTCACATCGGTCTGTTTTGTACCTGACTCATGCCATCTCCCCTGTCAGAGAGTAAGCTCTGCGAGGTCCGGAGTGGCGTCCATTTCTTCCCCACTTCACACGGGGCCCGCGATGTAGTCAGAGACTTGTTAACGTGAGCTGAGTGAGTGAATGAGTGAGTGAGTGAATGGACATCTTCTTCGTGCCGTTCTTCAGGCGGGCATGGAATCAACGACAGTTGTTGGAATAAAAGGCAGTTCCTGTCCCGACACACAGTCAGGTCACCGTTGCCTGGAGGCGGCTCCTTTCCTCCTGCGAGCTGCTCATTTCTTGGTGTTGCTGCAGAGAGTCCCACCGCGCTGGAGTGGCGTCCGAGGACGTGAGCTGACCCGTCCTTCCGCGTCGGTGTGAGTGTGAGTGAGTGTGAGTGTGCACCAAGGTGCGTGTAGAGCTCACGTCTACGTTTAGTTTCCCACCTTTTTTTTTCTACTCTCCCTTCCTTCTCAACACAAGTTACAGGGTTTGTTTTTTTTTCCCTCCCCAAAGGTTGTTGGCATAAATGGAATCAAATCGGTTAGGATCGTAAATAAAATTCAAGAGGAGTAACTGGCATAGGTTTGGGGAATGAATGCCCCTCCCTCCTCCTCTGTAATTTATTGTTTTTCTTCGGTAGGAAGCCAAATGATATTTCTCTAATTAACAGACACAGGCAGCTATCGTATAAATCAACATCACAGCCTTTTTAGTGATGCAATCACTTTATGATCAGGGGATATAAATTAAACATCACAAATGCATCTCAAGCAGCAAAACGTAATGGGAGAAGAGGGAGGGGCTGCCTGGCTGTGGGCACTGTGGACACCGAGAGGGGTCTTCGCTCAGGGAGCTGCTGATTTTGACCCGGTGTAACCCGGGGGGTGGGTTCATCCTGCTCATGAGCATGGGCTCTGCACTTCATGTGCTTCCTCTTGTTCGTGGCCCGGAGGCGTGAGCGGGTACACCTGTGTGCTCACTGCAGAGCCCAGAACCTGCGTGGGAGCCCAGAACCTCCGTGGGAGCTCAGCCTCGGGACTTATTCCCTTGGTTCCTGTTTCCGTGAGCTCCGTTTTTCCATCTGTGAATTGGAGACGATCATAGTTACTTCCTAGCACAATCGTGGCTGTCGGTGCCAGGCGCTTAGGATGGTGTCTCACTCGTTGGGAAAAGTAATTTATTTGCGGTCTTAGGATTGCGGTTATCATTTGTATTATCCCCAGCTCAGAGTCTGTGTCTCTCCATTTTACGGTGCATAATCCCTTAAAATGCTGATTTCTGGGCCATAGATCCCACAGTCTGGTTCCATAACCTGGGGAGGAGCCTGGGACTCAGCATTTTCCTCGCCCATGTAATGCTTCAGATGTTGGCAGTCTGCAAATCACATTCGGAAAACGCGTAGAAAATCGAGATATTTACTGAACACCTAGCTCAGTCTGCAGTCCATCCGCTAACAATTCGACAGAGCCGGGACATCCAGGGAGCAGATTTAACGGTATTTCTATATTTCTTTCGAGGAAGTGGACTCTGGCTGGGTTTCGCCAGAGACACCACCCTTCCCCCTCTCCGAGCTAGATCCCTGTGTGTAGGGAGGGGCCGGGGCGGGAGATGAGGTTCATGAGATAAGTGCGTTGGGGGCGCTGCGATGAATCCATTCTGTTCACACACTCGGCTCTGCTCCCTTTCTCTCCATCCCTTTCTCTTTCCCCAAATTGTGTTATCCCTTTCTCTCCATCCCTTTCTCTTTCCCCAAATTTTGTTATTAAAAACAACAACCACAACAACAACAGTTCTTCCTAAAACAGAACCTTGGAAACAACAACAACAAACAACAACAACAACAACAACAGTTCTTCCTAAAACAGAACCTTGAGGAAGGGGTGCCGTTACAGTTTATAAAACATTGATCTGTCCGTGATCTCCTGGAAAATCCCCGATCCTGTGAGGCTAGCAGGAAAGAGGGATTATTCTCTCCATTTGACAGATGAGAAAGCTGAGGTTCCGTAATAAGAGCGTTTTGCTGCGGCGAAGCAGTGCGTAAAGGATAAACGAGTGTCGATTCCAGGATTTTGCATCCTAAACCTACTGCCATTTCCGGCACTGTGACATGGAGGCCTTGGTGTTCCTCCTTCCTCGCGGTGTCTGCACAGTCATGTTTAGACGTCCTTACAGATCTGCGTCTGTTTTTGGTCGTGTGGATCCTGGGGCCCGTGGCGCAGAGCCACCAGCTATGGCTTTGTCCCTTTGCCCCTTCAGCTCCTGTGCCCCAGTACGATCCCACCCACTCCAACCTCAGTGTCCCAGCTAAATTTTCCATTTTCTAATGAGAGAAATGCTGTCTGGAGACTTTTTTTTTTTGACTCATAAAGCACGTCCGGTCACCATCGTCCCTCGAAGTCGTGGATCGTTTTGCGGAGCACCATGCCATTTTAGAAGGTGAAAGAATTGCGTGTTTGAGGACGTATGGGGCATTTCCTTCTCCCCTCGGTCCCTTCTGCTCATTGGTCTAGGCGCCGACATGTTCACTGCTCAGGGGAAAGGTGACTCGAGCACCGTGGGAAGGGAAAGGAGGGGCCCTGGCTGAGTGTGGCACTTCCACACCCTGGCTGCAGGGCGCGGGAGGAGCCGTGAGCGTGGACGCAGCTGACGCCTGGGGAAAGCCTGTCGGTCAGAATGGAAGACAGCCCTGGCCTTCGGAAGGGAGGGACTGGGACGGGAGGTGGAGAGGTTGGTGGGCTTGCGCGGCGGCCTCCAAGAGGAGGGAGCATGGGGTGGAGCAGAGCCAGCACCCAGAGGCTCCTCAGCTTCTGCCAAAGCGTCCCGGAGCAGATCTCGTCTGTGGTTTGCAATTGGGAGATGACCCGGGGCCTCTTCTGTGTCTGCGGGGGCCCAGCCACCTCTCTGTTCAGCGTAACACGGGGCAGCCGCCCTTCCCGCTATATGAGACCCTGACCCGGCCAGCACCCCGAGGGCAGGCTGGGCTCAAGACTGGGCTCAGACCTCAGCCATCACATCCCATGTGCCAGCCCCCACCCAATACCATGGACACTTGTATACGCCCGAGGCGGAGGGAATACACCCTGGACACCCAGAGCGTGGGCGACGGGGGTTTTTGAGTTCCTTTTTTAACAAATATTTTGGGGGAGCAGTTTTAGGTTTATAGGAAATCTAGGAAAAAGGTGCAGAGATGTCCTACGTGCCCCCCCATATGCACAACCCCCCCCCATCGTCACCATCCCCCACCGCAGTGGTGCGTTTGTTACCGTCAACGAACCTACACTGGCACGTCACTGTCACCCAAGGTCCCTAGTTTACATCAGGGCTCTCTCTGGGTGTCGTCCATCCTACGGCTTTGGACGAATGTGTAAAGACACGCATCCGTCATTGTAGTGGCAAGCAGCGTGTTCTCACTGCCCTGGAGCTCCCCTGGGCGCCACCTGTTCACCCTCCCTGGACCCCGCCACCCCAACGACCAGCGATCTTTGTAACTAGCTCCACAGTTTTGCCTTTTCCAGGATGTCATATAGTTGGAATCATACTGTATGTAGACTTTTCAGATTGGTTTCTTTCACTTATCACTGTAATGTATATTTCTCTCTATATAATATGCATTTAAGGTTCCTTTATGTCTTTCCGTGGCTTGACAATTCATTTATTTTTAGTGCTGAATCGTATTCCGTTGTCTGGATGTAGCACAGTTTATCTTGTTTGCTTGCTTATCGTGGCCGCTTCCAAGTTTTGGCGATTGTGAATAAGCCTTCTGTAAGCATCTGTGTACAGGTTTTTGTGTAGCCATAAAATTTCACCTCCTTTGAGTAAATAGCAAGGAGCGTGATTGCTGGGTCCCACGGTACGAGTCTGTCTGGTTTTGTAAGAAGCGGCCAGACTGCCTTCCCCAGTGGCTGCATGTTTCACGTCGCCACCACGAACGTAAGAGAGTTCCTGTGGCTCCGCATCCTCGCCAGCATCTGGTGTTGTCAGTGTCTGGATGTGGACCATTCTAGAAGGCGTGGAAGTGGTACCCCTTGTTGTGGTACTGGTGTTGTAAAGAGAGCCCTCGACGTCGGTCCTGCGGATCGACCAGTCGGGCCATCTCAAAGGTCTCCCCTATCTCTAGAGCCAAGACAATGGTCAATAAACCAGAGCCATATATATACATATATATGAAATAAGGCCATTTAATTTTGTGCCAAGTCAGATATAATTTTATACTATGTTTGAGTACAAACGTGGGAATAGAAGTGCTGATAGTTACAAAGATTATGGGAGGAAAAACTTGAAATGAGGAAACCTGTGTATTCTCACTCACATGCGTTTATGGCTTGGTTGGCATACTGTCCGTGGCTGCAGAGCTGACAGTGGGCAGCACCGTTTGACGGCGGTGGCCAAACCCACAGCCCAGCGGGGGGAACATTGCGGGGTTCCCGGGAGTCGTGCTCTGAGAATCCCTGCTCTTTTCCTCGGGAGTAACATCCAGTTTGCTCCTAGACTGTCCCGAAGCCCGTCACCGGCAGGCCTCCAGAGCGGTGACAAAAACAAGGGTGGGCGTGGCCACCACCGTGTCTTTTCCTCCGTGGGTACGTATGGCACTTTCAAAGTCAGAAGTAGGCTGTGTCCTAAGTACCTTGTTTTCCTTAAATGCGAGCCATGGGGCCAGCCTCTCACTTCGCGGCTGCCATCTGCTTTAGCCAAGGTCCAAAGCTGTGAAAACCTTCTTGCGGCGGCCTTGAGATGCCGTGGCTGCTGACTTGGGCTTTTACGACCACGTCCGCTGTGCCCCCCGCTAATCTGAACTCCGCACCGCGTCCTGTGTCAGCAGCCTCACTGTTAAGGCCCTATCGATCTGGCGACGGATAAACTTATGTTTTTTTTTTTTTTCAAAGTATGAAAGTGGACATGGTCCGAGCTCTTAACTCGATGGCGGGGGGACGTCGGCGTCCAGCCCCACTCTGCCCACCATGTCTAATTAACATGGAGGCTGCCTTCTTTGATGAGTTCATAAGTGTTTCACAGACAGGCGGGATGTAGCAACTTTGCAAGACACTGTTAAAAGATCTTCGACATCTGAGAAAGCCACAAAATCCAATAATCCTACTTTCAGAACTCCAGGGTGTCTGCCGAGATCAATCTCATATCTAAACATCACATAAAGAGAGTGCATTGCATTATAGACTGGTTTCTATTGAACACCACCTAAGAAACAGCATTAGACAATTTTGAAAAAAAAAAAAAAAAAAAAAACAGAGTCCGTACCAGGGGGAATGGAAAAGGTTGTCAAATTCTGGAAAATTTCCACCTTGATTAAAGCTGCACTTTCAAACCGGTTACGTTATTAACAAAAGTCGGCTTAGCCCCAGTTTGTCTTGCAGACAGTGTCTGGATGGATTCAATGCTGAGAATAAACTGGAGAAGCGTTTATGTTCTTCTCTGGGCACAGACATGGCTGCTAGTCAGTTTTCCCTTGGCGCCTGCTGTGATATCTGCTTGAGGTCCTTCTGAGTGTGTTAATGAGTGTCGAAGGTTGTTTTTCTTGGGCAGAGTGGGGCGCCCAAGCCTTTTGCCCCCTCCGGCATGTGCCCCTCAATGCAAA
>NW_006433950.1:3762610-3766149 GCF_000325575.1 Pteropus alecto | reverse complement strand
TGAAGGATGTAGCGGAATCCCAGGGCAGTAGGAACCCTTCTTTCTTGAAAAATAATAGCATCAAGAGAGGCTTCCCATTTTTCTTGAAAATAAAAAATAGGTTTACTTGGCTTGGCATATTTTATTTAATTTTTACAGTATTTTGATCATCATTAATATTTCTAAATCTGTGCTCCATGGAACACGAAATCCATGCGTATGGGAAGGAAATATTCCCGTGCCTAATTAAACATGAACAGGCTGGTGGAACAAAATTTTTAAAAGATTTTTTTTTTTTTATTGCAGGATTTTTCAGAGCCTTCAATACAGTAAGGTGTCCTGTGAATCTTCAGAGGTTTGGGGAGAGAAGCTAATGTTGAATTTTCTAAACATATTTGACCATGAAATAACCTCTTTCTCTTGGTAACGTGCTTTGGAAAATGCTGCTTTGGCTACACATCACATTTCATGAGCGCCTTGCAGTTTAGTCTGAGCAGAAATGCAAAAGGAAGGAGAAGTCAGGTGGGTTAAGGTTCCCCTTAAATTATTCTCATGTCTCCTCTGGGCTCTCTCAAGCCTGGTTTTTCAAAACTGCAACCGTTGTCTAAGTCTCTACTTAAAAAAGCAGTGGTTGGTCATTTGGCTGGATCTGAGCCATCATAGATACAAAAAAAAAAGCTTGGAATTTCATTGTTTCTTTGAACAGCATCATTTTCCTCATGTTTGTTCTATTCCTATACACTTGAGAAGCTCCGTGGTGAGCAGTCTTGTCTATTTCATACTCAACAACTAGATGAAAAGCAAAAAAAATCATCTCAGATACAGCGGTTTTTCAAACTAAGTGGTTCAAATTTACCCACTTTTTAGTAATCACAGACCTGCTTCTAATCTTTGATATTCCCTTTCAACCAATGAGAGTCCAACACAGATGCCCGCAGCTTGGTTCCCAGCATTTCCGCCTACATTATACCGGTATAACTTTGTCTGACCCCGTTCCGAGCCATCCACCTTCCCTCCTCCTCTCTGTCTCTCTCTCTCCCTCTCCCCCGATTCTCTCTCTCACTCCTTCTCTCTCTTTCTCCGTTTCTCTTTCTCTCATAAGGGTTTTAATCTTGAATTTTCGGTTACTAAAACATGGGCCAGCGCTGTTGGGACACGCACAGATGCAGGATTCGGGACAGAATCAGACTCGAGGAGAGCTGACATCAGAATGCTCTCGCACGGCAACTCTAATACGTGCTCACATGACGCTCTGTGACCTCTCTTTGTTTTGTATTAGTTCCAACTTAGTAAATTCCGTGGCATTTACTTGGTAAGACACTAACTCTTTTATGGCAAAATGAATTAGTGTGTTATTTATATATTTTAAAACGCAGTTAGACACTCCCTCAAGGCTCACAGCCAAGTCAATCAAGTTATGTTTGACGATGGAGTTTGAGATTCTATTTTCATTCATTTTAATGGTTTACAAGTAAATTGTATTTTTCTACTTCATTCCGTGACATGAGTCGATAGGTACCCAATGTAAATGTAGTTCATTTATATCTGAATTGATGTTCTGTCCGCCATTACCTTATGTTTCTAATGCATTCTGATACATTAGTAAATAGGCTTGTCTGATTAATCATTAGCACATGAAAAGAATTAGCTGCTGCCTGCCAAATGGAATTATTGACACTGATAAGAGCGCCAGAGACGGCATCACCTGGAAATGAAGTGTGCGAGTAGTTGGAGAGAAATATGCCTCTGTGAATATGGAGAACCCCGGAAGGATTTATTAATTCTCTGTATCATATACATTCTGCACTTTTATTTAAAAATCTAAATGTCTCATGACATTCAAATTTGATGAAGGAAAATCTTGATGGACTCTACAAACTTAAGTTGCCTAAAAATCTAAATACATTGTTTTAGTCTAGGAAATAAACTTCTCGATAGCTACAAATAGAGAATGAGACAGGTGTTGGAACCTTCGAGAAGAGCCCACGCCGAGCCCCAAAGAAAGCCCTTAACAGCCCCTGAGCTAGATTCACAGCCTGGAGTCTACTCCTGTCCAACCTGAATACTTGTGCTGCTGGTGAAAAAATCTGTGTGTGCACGCGTGCAATCTGTCCAACCTGAATACTTGTGCTGCTGGTGAAAAATCTGTGTGTGCACGCGTGCACTCACGCACACGCGCACACACACACGCACACGCACACGTGCTCCTTTGGATACACTCGTGCTGCTCACGAAGGGAACAGACTCAAAGGCTGCAGCTCCAGCCTGTCCCCAAGATAAGGCAGCATGACATACCTAAAAGGGTCATAGCCCCGTCACTCCGAAAACGATCATGCAGTTCTGCTTCGTTATTGTCCGAGCCATTAGATTTAAAAGCCCTTCTGTGTGATTGCCAAGTGCATTAATGTGGACGAATGATAAAAGTCTGGCTGCCTGAGCTGCCAAGGCTTGGGCGGTATCTTCAGGCAGCATCACAGGGTGGCGGCCGCAGAGTCACTGTGCTGGCATGTGCCGTAGTCCAAGGCTTTAACACGGCACAGAGGATGGCATGAAACAGGTGCCGTCGGGAGCCCCTGTGCTTCCATGTGACCGGAAGCCGAGGTGCTGGGTGCTATGGAAATACGGCTGACGCAGGGACATGCTCCCCAGGGCCATCTCGTCCTCCTCGAGCAGGGATGCTGATGAAACATGGCCGACTTCTAGTGTGTTTTCACTGATTCGCTTTCTCTTCCTCTTTCCTCGGCTTCCCCGTGCCTTAAGCGGTCATAATAATTGCTGTCCTTCCTACCTCCCAGGCCATTTGAATTTCAAACAAAACGATGATTACAAAAATACTGAGGGAGGACTTATTAAACGCAAGACGGCAGAGGTCCCGTTTTTATTATAGTCTGTCTTCTCTCTTTACAATTAAAAGCCTCTTGCCCTGTACTGTGGGATCCCAGGCAGCGTGGACCAGACACGTGTGTTTTTAACTCAAACGGAAAGCTGCTTATTTCATTTTCTCACTGCAAGCTTGGGGCAGCACCTCCTCTGGCTTTTCACGCCGCCTTCGGATTCACGTTCCGTCCATTAGTCAGGCCGTGTGCGGAGCGGCGCGTGGCTTCTTTTCGAGATTCGAGTTATGCGGAGGGTAGGGCACCCAGGGGGCCCGCGTGTGCCCTCCGTCCGACATGCTTCCTCCGTGTCTCTAGTGGGAGGCTTTCCTACTGTCCTGATGGGAAAGGCCTTCCAGGCCCTGGCAAGGGCACCGGCGTGGGCTGCCACGCAGAGACGTGAAAACGCGTGATTCGTGGGGGACCGAGCTTCCGTGCGAGGGCCTCGGGCACTGTGGAGGAGCAGCGAGGGAGGCGGAGGTCATGGCCCCCGCGTACTCTTCCTGGGCCTCTCACGTATCAGCCTCACGGCTTTGGGCAAACTTACTACTGGCATATCGCTGTCTGAGTTTCCTCATTTGTAGAATGAGGATGGTCACGCGTGGGGTGGTTGAGAGCGTAAGGGTGGAAAGCACACGCACTGAGTATAGCGTCTGGCCCGGAGTGAGCATTCTCTGTTGTCGTGTT
>NW_006433950.1:3759071-3761676 GCF_000325575.1 Pteropus alecto | reverse complement strand
TCCTTCCAACGGTTTTTTAGTCCCCCAAAGAATCTAGGAAACAGGTTGTCCATTGATTCATGTCCTGCAATATGTTAGCTGTTAATAACATTCTCATTTCATAATTTATCCCTCCTTTGAATGTGTTTCAGATGTTCACCTTGCAGATGTGAATTTTAAATGCTTACTGTTTTGATCATTTCGTGTTTCAGGAACTTTAAACAAATGCATAGCCTTCTTTTCAGAACCTTAAAGGGACCGTGAAAAGTGGAGGGGGTGGGGGACGGGGGGAGAGATGGGGGGCAGGGAGAGAGAATGAAAGAGAACGCATGCCGGTGCTGGACACAGAGATCTGTTACGGGTAGATACATAATTTCGATTTCTTGGCATTCAATGACTACATGTCTTCATCTATATTTTATGAAACTGATTATATGCTTTTACTTTTAATAAATAGGTTTTAAAGAAATTGATTGACAATATCGATGTACTACAGAGTGACGTTAAGTTATGTAAAACTTAGGCTCAGTTTGTGGTTCAGACTGCTATTTTGAGAAAAAATGGCAGCTGATGAAATTCTCAAGTCAGCCGGCCCTCTGTGTTACCGAATGGCCTTCGATGCAATGTGCTGTGAAAACAGTGGCCACAGAGGACATCGGGAGAACAAAACGTACTTCTTAAAACAGACAGGTACCCTTTACGTGTCTGTTAGGTCAAGACCAGGAGAGGATTTTTGATCAAGAAGCGATCTGGGGTTCCCGTGACTTGATTCGTGAGAGTTACTTTCCCTTCGAGTAAAGTCTGGGGTGTATGGTATTGTTTGTAAATCTCTGGTCCATTCGTGGGGAGTAACTTGGATACTTGAGGTGAACAAAGCTTCAAGTGCTCCGCGTCGACTCGCTATGTTAATTCGGGTAACGTTTTGCTGCTGTAAGGAGACCCCACGGTACGAGAGGCATTAAGAATGAAGGAGTCTATTTCCCTCTCGTGTCCCGGCGCCATGTGGCGGTCTGGCTTGGCAGGAGAGCCCCACTCCACATATTCCTGTGTGGACCCGGGTTCCTGCCCCGTCCTTGTCCCTTTGCGCTCGGGGTAGTGCCGTCCTCTCGTGCTTGCAGCCCAGGCACCGTGATGGCCAGGTTCCAGCCAGAAAGAGGAAGTGTAGAGGAAGCTTCCCCAGTATTTCAGGAACCAGACACGTGACTTCCTGTCACATTCCACAGGTGAGAACTTTGTCACCTGGACTTCCTGTCACATTTCACAGGTGAGAACTTTGTCACCTGGACACCCAACTGCCGGTCTGGGAAATGTGGTCTGGCTGAGTCCATGGGAGCCATGCTGCACCCCTTTTCCTGCGAAGAGAGGAGACAGGTCAGGTGGTCTTCCAGCAGTATCCATGGCAACCAGCCCCACACACGCACACACACACAACACACGTACACGACATGCGCACACAACACACACACATGCTCAAGCACGCACGCACACGCACACCACACACGCGCACACACATACACCACACACACGCACACACCACACACACGCATGCACGCGCACACGCACAGCTCTGGGCCTGAGCGCCCAGAGGGTTTTGCCGAGCGCTCGGCCTCTGTTCAGTAGCTTTTTTCTCTCACTCGGACTCTCCTCTCCCACCAGAGTAAAATCTCAAAGTTGCCAAGTTGTCATATCAGTTTTTAAATTTTTTTTCAATAATTTTATTTGTTTATTGAGGCAATGTTGTTTGATAGCATCATTTAAGTTTCATAGGTAATGGCTGACATTACAATCCGATATCTGTGTACACTACTGTGTGCCCGCCACCAGAAGTCCAGTGTCCACCACCCCTCGCCGCGCGTGTGGCCCTCTGCCCGCCCCTCCTCTGGCGACCACCGATCTGTCATCCACACCTGAGAGTGTTTTTGTTTTGTTTTGTTTCTTTTCTGTTTGTTCGTTTTATGTTCCAGTATGAGTGACGTCATATGATTTTCGTCCTTTTCCATTTAACTTGTATCACGTAGCAAAATACCCTCAAGGTCCATCCATGTGGTAGCAAGTGGTAATAGTTCATCTTTTTCTTTTGTAAAATCATATCTGCTTTCTTTATCTTTCCCACGCCTGGCGGGCAAAAACAAACCAAAAAACGCCATACTGTATCTACTACATCCATTTATCTTTTTTCTTCCAAGTTAACCCAAAGTCGCTCTTTACTAACCCTTTTTATTACACAAAAACAGAAGATTGCCTGGAAATAAACAAATTAAATAAACTCAGGCAAAATAATTACTGGCTAATAGAAGCCCTGTGTCTTTTTTCTTCTGTGTCATCTTGGCCCTTGTGGTTTAATTTGCAGACCTATGTGGACTGGGTGAGAATATCTGTTGCTCATCTTTGCCACGTTGGCTTCTCAGATCAGTATGTGGGTGCTCTCATGGGGAGCCCAGGTCTCATACAGAATACAGACTTTGCGGCCGGACTGGTCTGAGCTTGAGAGTTATTGACTGGGTGGCCGTGCCTTCATTTCTTCCTCAATTCAATCCAGCCTCAGTTTACCCATGCTTACTTTGAGGATAATAAAAGTTCTCTCATGTGGATGCCATGGGCACAGAAGGAGTTCACAGAGGCCAAG
>NW_006433950.1:3757748-3758910 GCF_000325575.1 Pteropus alecto | reverse complement strand
CGTAAAAAAAAAAAAAAAATCATTCTATAGTTGCGGTCAGACTGGTCGGATATTTTCAGCCTTCAGTCTTCCCAGTGGAAACACCCTCCGTTAAATGGACATTCCGGAAAGAATGGAGGGATTGAAGAGAATGCTGACAGGAACTCCGCAGCATTAAAACATGTCGTACACTTGTCCTCTGGTTTCCTGGTTGTGACATTATCTTGTGGTCAACTGGGAGCACGACAGGCAAGAGTCTGGCTGCTCCTCTTGTCGCTGTAGTTGGTTTTATGTCCTAAGGTTGGCCTAGGCAGCTGAATGAATGGCGACAAGTCAACGTGTGTGTGTGTGCGTGTAAGTGTGCGTGTGTGTGAGTGCGTGTGAGTGCATGCATGTGTTTGTGCATGCGTGTGTGCATGTATGTGTGCGTGTGCATGTGTGTGTGTGTATTTTTTAAGTGTGCAATGGTCATTTGTTTTTGGTTTGTGGATTATGAAAGTGTTCATTACAGAAAATTTGTAAAATGTAGAAAGTCGCAAATGAGAGATGTTTTAAAGGCCCATACTCTTAATAAATCAGTTCTTTCAAAGGCTGTGCATTTCATAACCAAGGATGTGAGACAAAGGCAGAAGCCAGAGGGGGCATCAAAGGTTTGAAGTAGAGAAACGTTTTTGGATCCTCACTTTGTGGGGACAGGGTAGGTGTTCGTACTGTCGGTGTGACCAGTGTAATGGAAGTAGAGGGCCAGAAGCAAACTATGAAGCGTGCGTGCGCGTGAATGTGTGCGCGAGTGTGTGTGTACGTGTGTGTGCATGTGAATGTGTGAGTGCATGTGCATGTGTGAGAGTGAGTGTGAGTGTGTGCATGTGAGTGCGTGTGAGTGTGTGAGAGTATGTGCATGTGAGTGTGCTTGTGAGAGTGTGTGCGTGTGCATGTGCATGTGCGTGTGTGAGTGTGTGCATGTGAGTGTGTGTGAGAGTGTATGTGAGTGTGCATGTGCACGCATGTGAGTGCGCATGTGTGAGTGTGCGCATGTGAGAGTGTGTGCATGTGAGCGCGTGTGTGTGTGTGTGAGAGTGTGTGAGTGAGAGTGTGTGCATGTGAGTGTGCTTGTGAGAGTGTGTGTGTGCATGTAAATGTGTGAGTGTGTGTGCGGGTGGGTGCGAGGGTGTGCATGTGGGGG
>NW_006433950.1:3748353-3756987 GCF_000325575.1 Pteropus alecto | reverse complement strand
CACTGTTGTGCCCGCTCCCACATTCTCATCCTTCTGCTTCTTCCCTCAGCATGTCCTTCTGACTCGACAGCCATGGTAGCAGGGCTGGTGGCTGCGTCACTTAGCGTAGTCTAGGTCGCCAACTCTCAGAGGCTTATCGCAACGGAGGCTCGTGTTTTATCAGTACAAGTCCTCTGGGTTGGCTGGAGGATCCCGCCCGTCATGCTGACTCGGGGACTCAGGCTGACTGAGGTTCCATTCGCTATCTGCTTCCATCATAATCAAAGTAAGAGTCATGCTTGGCTCCGTAAGCTTCCACCTGACAGCTTTATCTTCAGCTTACATTTTATTAGCCAGAGAAAGTTATGCGGTCACGTGTCACTTCATGAGCCCAGGTGACGAGCATTAGGCCAAAAGCATTGGCCGAAAGCCTCGATGACATGCTTGTTAGACAACGTGAGCACCACGTGTCCTTCCGACGGTTCCTACCACGCTCGGCCAAGCTGCCTCCCGATGTGATGGCAGGTGGACCTCGTATGAATTCTGCTTCCATGAGCCCTAAGTCCGTGCCAGAATGATTGTTCTACTGGAAGATACTAGAGAACAGGGCCTGTCTGCTCATCCTTCTCTATCAAGCCTCCAACTCAGGTCTGTCCAAGGCAATGGGCAGTGCCTTGATCAGAATCCATGACTCTTTGATAGAATTACTTTGGAAGAATATTGAATCAAAGACTACGGCTGTTCGTCTTCCTTCTGTATTCAAGTTGGGTTTTGTGCTCAGGCAACTGCTTGTGTTTCCCAGCTTCCCATTTGGGGGATTATACAATTATTCCAACATGTATGTATTAAGCACTTACTGTGTGGCAAGCCCCGTGCTCTGTACTGGTGACACAGTAATGGGAAGGAGGGAGTCCTACTCCTTAGAGGATTCTTCCCGTGTTAGGAGAGGCACAGACCAAGGACATAGTGGCAAGACGAGTGTGAGATTCCGGCTGTGGTAAAGGCGGCGAAGAGGTCGTCGACCTAGTCTGATGGGGAGTAGCTGCTAATTTGGTCCAGTGGTGTGGACAGGAAGGGCATTGTGGGTAGAGGGCACAGCACAGGCCAAAAAGCTCAGTAGCAGGAAGAAGGAGGTGGCATTCTGGAGTCTGGCAGAGGATGAGGACCTGGTCGGGCGGACAGAGAGAGGACAGCATGGTTCGCACCCCCGAGATCTGGTAGGCCTGGTAAAAGCCTGCTGTCTTTATCTGAAAGGCAGGTAAACTAGATTTGCATTTCAAAACAAGTGCTGTGGAGGCGAGGCGGGGTAGGAAAATGGAAGGCCACGGGGGTGCATGCCGAGGACCATAAGAGAACAATTGTATTGCCCCGAGGAAAATGTGTGATGGTAGAGCAGAAATGCGGTCAGCAGGGAGGAGGTGTGGAGAGGTAGTCAACAGACTCCTGGAAACCCTGCTCTGCATCCATCAGGAATGCTAAGAGCAGAGACTGTCTCTGAACTAGCTACTGTGTCACAGGAAGGAGGCTGCCATCTCGAATGGACAGACAGACAGTTTCACTTTCCCGCTTCAGGTGGACATGCAAGTAGCAGTGAGTAAAGAAGTCCTGCGTATCCAGCTGTTAGGGAAAGTCGCTCTTTCCTGTTGCCTCCAGGTATCAAACATGTGAACTAAGTAAACACAGCCCTTCAGTCCTTTGCCTGTTGCTCCTGTGATGGCGAATTTATTTCTCTGTTTATGTAGCTCCCAAACAGTTCTTTCTAAGTAGAGACACGGGACCCTCCTGACCATCGTACGGCCACTCCGTGGCCCCAGCCCTGCTGTCATTTGACTGTTTCACCTGGCTCAGTGGAGGAGTTGTCACTGCTCTTTGTGATATAGAGCCAAGTCCTAAAATTGAACTCAGGGCACAGGCATCTGGCCCACACTTTTAAAGCAGACCATATGCTTAAAATAAAAATTAAAATTTCTGCATGATTTATAACGTAGGACTGCAAGATGTAGTCACTGGGTGACCGGATGTTAATTTTTCACTGACTCCCCTCCCCAAAAGCAAAAAAAGAAAAAAAAGAAAGAAAGAAAAAAATTTCTTCTAAGCGAGTCTAGCCCTGTGTATATTTTCTTTACTTCCATAGTTCATTATGCGCACTGTAGTAATTTGTTGACAGTACAAGGCAAATCCATGATAAAACCAGAAAATGTCTCCAAAGTAAATATTTGGTGCTACAGAATAGGGGCTTTTTGCACATTAATCCAATAGTAAAATACAGTCTGTGGGAGGAACAAGGAGCGTTTTCTAATTTCCTAAATTGCTCTGGGTCACAGAAGCTTCTAATTGATTTGAAAAGTATTTTCTTTATGGAAGAGTAATATTTCTCGTCGGGAGACCCAACTCCTTATTGCTGTAGGCAGCTGTGGGGGCCACCGGATGCCACACGCTGCTGGGGCGGGGGAAGGAAGTGGGGATTCAGCCCGCTCCAGTCCACAGCCTGATTTTCGAACCCACTGTGGGAATAGGCCATGAGAAGCTAAATCCTACCCAGAGAGTGAGAGCTTGGAGCCGCCTTCCCACATCGGTGAGAGCCCACTGTGCCCATCCATGCCTACATCTCAGCATTTCCAGACCTCGACTTTGCCATGGAAGCAGCTCAAGGAGCGGAATGTTCAAAAGCAAGGGATGGATGGATGGATGGAAGGAATGACGGATGGGTTAGTGGGTGGATGGGTGGATGAAGGATGGATGGATAGTGGGTGGATGATGGATGGATGGATGGATGGGTGGATGGATTAGTGGATGGATTAGTGGATGGATGGATAATGAATGAATGGATGGTTGGATGGGTAGGTTAGTGGGTGGTTGGGAGGATGGATGGACGGATTAGTGGGCGGGCAGGTGAGTGGGTGGATGGATAGATGGATGGATGGATGGGTGGGTTAGTGGAGGGATGGATGGATGGATTAGGGGGTGGATGGGTGGATGGAGGATGGGTAGATAGATGTATGGATTAGTGGGTGGATGGAGGATGGGTGGATGATGGATTAGTGGATGTATTAGTGGATGGATGGATAATAAATGGATGGATGGATGGATGGATGAATGGATGGATGGGTGGATGGGTTAGTGGATGGATGTATGTATGTATGTATGGATGGATGGATGAATGGATGGATGGATGGATGGGTTAGTGGATGGATGGATGGATGTATGGATGGATGGATGGATAGATGGATGGATAGATAGATGGATGAACTCAGTGTCAGGAGGGAAGATGTGCATGCACACTAATAATTGTAAGAGTGAAAAGCTCTATTTGAAGAGTATTGGGATCAAGGAGCATGTATGCATGATGTGCTCGGTCTCTTGTGGTGACTCAGAGGAAGTGGTGGCATCAGGAGGGTGGGGAATTCAAGGAGAGCTTCTCTGAAAGGGCAACACTTTGAGTTGCAAAGCAGCAGTGGGGATCTGATAAGAGAAAAATTTTATTCATAAACAGTGAACTTGATAAACAAGCGATTTAAGCAAGCTCACAGCTAAACTTTATCATAGCTGATACGTAAAAGAAAAATTGGATTAAAAATAGATATTATTTTGTAAACACAATGTACCAGGCCCTGTGCCAAGTGCTTCCCATACATTGTTTCAATTAGATTATTAGTAGTATTATTATTCCCTGGTGTTGATGGAAAAAACTGAGGTTAAGAGAGGTTAAACAGCTTTTACGATCAACACAGCTTGGTGGAAAATTTGACCTGAAGCTACTGAGATGTGGAGCCTAATGCTTTAACCCAAATCCTTGACTGCCACTTGAGCTGATTGCCAAACATTACATGAAGCTGAGGATAAAGGAAGTTTCATGGGTTTTCCTAAGTGAAAACATTTAAAAAAAAAAAAAACAACTAGGTAACATAAAAACAAAATTAACACTGGAGAACAGGAAGTCCGTGACCCTTGGTGACTGCCTCCGCAAAGCCGCCATGTTGATGGAAAAGCAGCGCTGGGCTCTGCGACCCCTGGACTCGCAGCGGCAGCCTGAAAACTGCTGGTCGGGGAAGGACGGCTCCAAGGGGCTCGTTTAGAAGGAGCTGAGGGTATATTTAGGTCAGATCTCACTCTCGTTAATGGCATATATTTTCTTGCATCTCGTGCTTCCTGCTTAGTTCTATATAGCACCACTTCAGTGGGTACCTCAGTGGGGGGAATCCATTAACCTGCTTGACTAGCATCATGGAGACACAGCAAAATAGACCTTGGCTTTCTCAGTAGCTCTAGGAGACCCACAGAGCCCGGATTTGAAATGTAGACCAATAAAACTCAGCCTGTTTGCCTCTGAGGGACACTCTGGGTCACCTGTCTTTCTACTCCCTAGCCTCTCATTTTCAGAGAGGATTTTTTAGTTAAGTCTCGCGCCAGCATTGCATGAGCTGCAGATAAAATTAGCTGCAAGTAAAATCGAGGTTGACAATAGAAGGCCAGATGCCACACCTTGTAAATAAAAAAAAAAAAAATTTAAAAAGCATGCAACGCAGCCAGCTGCACCATATAAACTTGGGTTTTTATACCACACTGTTGTATTCTGTGTATCCTCATTTGATTCCAACATCTGTTCATCCCTGTCTGATCTTCCCATATATTAGTTATAATTACATACACAGGAGCTTGTTTATGAGGCTGAGAAACTGACCCAAAAGCGCTGTTGGGGTGGTTTTCTCCCTTACTTTGATAAAGGCACTGGTGATCAGATCACAGCTGGTTTACTCCGGAATGCCAGACCAAACCTAGATTCGTCTGTCACCCTCCTAAAGTGCAGAAATGCCTCTCAAGTTCCATTCCTCATTCCCCAAAGCGACCTGCTATCTTTGCCTAGTTCATTCCTTTCTGATGTTCTATCAAAATGTTATTCAGCGGCAGTCTCTTTCGTGCTCACCCAGCTGGAAGAGATTTTTCTTTCTTTTCTCCGAATTTCCATTGAGCATCCTACCTGTAATGTATACAGAGTACTTTACAGTGTTTTTTTCTAGAATTATATTTATTTATTGAAGTCATTACTTATTGGCGAATTTCAATAAGTAAGAAAACTGAATCATATGTCTCCTGTTAAACCTAGCACAATTTTCTAGGAATAGTAAGTGTCTAAAAATAGTCTTCGAATAAATTAAAATAGAGATGCGCTCTAGTAAATAACTGATTAAATAAATTAAAAGAGATTTTCAACTATTAGTTTATGGCTCAATGTAGTCTGGAAATAACTTTCCGGGCCCAGGTTGAAAAAAACCTTTTAAAGTTGACACTATTTAAAACTCACACGATTATACACAAATCTACATTTCTGGTTTCTACTATTCTGTGCCAAGATGGCTAATACACAATACTTCCCTATTTAGACAGGGCGTGTGGTGTGCCATTTTCTGGTTCTTACCCGGCACGCTTTCTGCACGTAGTTTACCTGCCTAATCTCGAGAAATTTGAGTGTGTAATCCTTGCAATAAGAGTACAAGTTTTTATGGTATAGTGTTATTATTATAACCGACTTCCCTTCAGACTAGCGTGCATCACACTAACTCACCTACTGAGAACAATTAGCAGAGGAGGGTTAATGTGTTGGAAAACCATATGAAGACATTGGAGAGCTAATGAGAGCCCAGATTTAAAGGGCCATGGTCCCGGAGAAGAGGGAAGTGCATGGCCGTGAACCTGAAAGTCTGCAGTGCCTTTCTAATCGAGGCACTTCTGATTCGTAGCCAAGAGGTCAGAGACATCAGCTACAAGAAGAATCTGAGCAAAAGCTTTTGCTTAGGGATATAAAAATTGGCATTTTAGAATTTGCAAGGTAGCCTGGCTATGAGAGGGTGAAATCCTAGAGAGCAAAGTGCAGGGAAATCAGTTTAGTATTCCACATGACTTTTCAGTCGAGACATTTGACAATTTCTAAGCAGCAGCCCGGAGGCTAAGAAACTGGGCAGAGCTTTTGATAGCTTCATGGTGCCAAGGAGACAAAATCGGAGTTTGCCACCTTCTAAGGACAAGAAGGGTTTCTGCAAACATCCCTGATCGTCAATAGGTAAAATTAAAAAACCTAAAAGTACTAAATGTTGATGAAGATGTGGAGTAATGGACATTGGGAGAGGTGTGTATTTTGGTACAACCACTTTTGAAAGCTGGTGATCTCTTCTGAAGCTGAATATGCAGTTATGATTTAGAAATTTCACGGCCAGGTATAAACCTCAGAGAAGCACATGCACGTGCATACCGGGCACGTGTAAGATGCCCACAGCAGCGTCTCGGTAGCTAAGAGCTGGAAGCAGTCTTGATGCTTGCTAACGGGAAGATGGAAAAATAACCGCAGCGTGTCCAGACAACGAGATGAAAAACATCAATGAAAAATGAACAAACTACTGCTACTTTCTAAACACAGATGAATCTTACGGACGAAACACAATTTTGAATGGAAAAAGCCAGACACACAAAATATATATATAGCGTGTGATTCCCTTTGTACTGGAAAAACCTACAGTTCTCTTCCTCTTGTGTTTCTCCTTTACATGGACACAGAATACTTCAGTTCCGACACTTCCAGTCATTAAAGGTGTGGGTCCCCTCTGCCCCCCAAGCAGTTCTTTGTGACACCAACTGAGTATGCTGTAATTACCTCAATTCTGACACCGTTGATCTGGAAACAGGGTCAGATCCCACGTTAAGGGTTCGGCCCCACAAGGCTGTCCCCCTCAACTTCACACGCCAACGGCAAGTGGTGAGTCTACTGTACCTACGACTTCCGTCCGACTGTCCAACTGTCCTATTGTCCGACTGGGCTGCAAGTCGAAGGTCCGTGACCTCTTCCTTCTTGGATTCCATTATCTACTAAAGCTGCTCACAGAACTCAGAAAACATTTACCAATTTATAAAAAAGTATATGATAAAGGATACAGACGACCAGCCAGATAGAGAGAGACCAGGGTGAGGTCTGAGAGGGTCCTGAGTGCAGGGGCTTCTATCGGGTGGGGTTGGGGTGTGTCACCTCCCTGGTGTGTGATTGTGTTCACCAGCCTGGAAGCTCTCCACATCCTGGGACTTTATGGACGCTTCCTCACATACGCAAGGCTGATCATTAACTTCATATCCAGCCCTTCTGCCCCCTCAAGAGAGTGAGGGCAGAAATGAAACTTCCAAGCTTCTAATCATGGCTTCATGTTTCCGAGGACCAGCCCTCACCCCGGAGAGCATCCAGAATCACCTCATCAGAACAGAAGACACTCCTATCACCTTGGAAATTACAAGGGACCCTGCGTCAGGAACTGGGATCAAAGACAGATTAGAACAAAAGTGCTCCTATCGCTTAGGAAGTTATGAGAGTTTCAGGAGCTCTGCAAAGACCAATGAATACACGTTTTCTGTTATCTCGCACCCTTTATTCATGTTGAAATGTAGGAAATTAGTCTGTGTTGTAAGAAGTCTAGAAAATGGTTGCCTTTGGGAAGAGGTGGCTTTTGACTCGGAGGAAATATAGAGGAGATGGACTTCTAGAGTCCTGATCAAGCTTATTCACCTGAGCAGTCATCACACAGATGTGTTCACGCTGCAAAAATTTATTGAGCCGTACGCGTATGATTTATGTACTTTTCTCTATGTTGTCCTTCAATCAAAAAGTTTGTTAAAAAGAAAAAGAAAACTTTCGGTATGGGGTAAGGTTCACAGTTGAAGTCCCCAAGAACCCGTTCTTCTCTGGAGAGCAGACAGAAGCAGCGCAGAGCTTGGGGACTGCCTCCCACCATCCAGACGATGCGAGGCTTCGCTCCAGAAACGTCTCTGTCTCTCTCGCTCTCTCTCTCTCTCTTTTTTTCCCCTCATTTCTTCATCTTTTGACCAAGATGAGGCAGGTTGCAGTTTTTTTTTAAAAAAAAACTTTGCTGATATTTCCCTTGAGATGAGAGTAAGCTAATTCATATTTTCTTTCCGGTCATTGAGAAACCCAGCCATGATCAGTGGAAGATGATGCTGAAGACAAAAGGTTGCACATCTGTCCGCACTGGGGAAGGCCTAGGGGATGAATCAGCCGTAAGTGGCATTGAGTGAACTAGCCACTGACGAAGGACGACCTGCCACTCGCAGGAACGTCTGAATGCCTGGAAGAGACAATTCATTAAATTTTGCTGCTCAGATCCCTCCTGAGACCCTTGTAAGATTACCCCAGGACCTCAGCTTTTCCATGGCTTGTGGGGACCACGTCAGTATACCGATGATTTCCCTTTTTGCTCTGTGCTCGTTGAAGTTAGTTTCTGATGCTTGCAATCAAAAAATGTCTGGTCGATGTTCCAAGTGAGCAACTTGCACAGCACAGAGACCCTGGATTTTGCATAGCGAGCGTCTAGTTGGCAGGCACGTTCTCCAAGAAAATGACAGTGAGAGCTGTGCCTCGCGGGGCTTCCTCAGAGCTCGGCGATTCCCTTTTGCCAAGAGGGAGGGCTTGCACTGCTGAGTTAGCGCTACCCTTTCCCTTCTTTTTATATGCACCGCACGCTGCGCTCTGCCATCCACACAGAGCACGAAATGACCCACGGGATGCTTCGGGGGAAAGCTCTCACCGCGGTGAGTTAGCGAGGTGAGCTGGGAGTAATCAAGGCTTCTGGGAGCCGGGAGAGACAAAACGACTAACGTTTG
>NW_006433950.1:3720497-3747866 GCF_000325575.1 Pteropus alecto | reverse complement strand
TAGGGAAAAGGCAAGAGGTCAGAGAATGGCAAGGTCTTGGTGAGGGTTGCGTCCAAAGGGCCTCTGTGACCCAGATCTTCCGTAGCTTTAGAGCCAGCTCCTCATCCTACAGCCATGTGACGATGCCCTCGGGATCACACGGGGAGGCAGGAGGGAAACAGGTGTGTCGCTCGACAGTTGTTCGCACGGGATGAAATGAGCGACTGAGAGAAAACTGTCGATCTTTTTGATGATTCCCTCAGGTAGTCAATGTTTCAGTTTTTGTGGGAAACCTTTTTCAGAATCGTGGGAAACGTTTTTCAGATTACTCGTAAAATGGAGACTGTTGTGAGTTTAACTGACCATAAATTATAGTGAGAGAGGACTGGTCGCTAGCGGTCATTTCCTTTGAAGATTTAGTCCGTCGTGACCAAACCATTTGATCGGTGACGATTTCATTTTCCCGGGAAACCCCCACCCATGTTGGATTAAGAAATTATTTGGCCTCCTTTGCAAGAAGCAAAAGAGACATCACCAAATCCTACTAAAACATTGTTTGTAATATTGTGTCTAAAATGATCTGATAGCCAAGAATTCGCGAATTGAAATGTCAAAAAGAAAAAGAATTATACAAGGTAGCTTTATTCCAAGAAGAAGCCTCTAAGAATGTGTTAGGGGATTAGTGAATTCATGTGAGTGTCAGATCCTATTGTTACGAACTGTCAATGTTGGTTTCCATATTTTTTCCCCTCTGTTATTCTGATTTCTCTCAGATGTAAGTGACAGAAATTCAACTTAAACTAGTGCGAACAAAAATGGTATTTTAATTGTTCACATAACTGAAGAGAGTGTAGGGTCATCTGGATTCAGGAAGCGATACATTCCAGGGTTCAGATGAAGCCACGAGGATTTAACCTCTCTTGCCCCATCTGTTGCTTCTGCTGCCCTATGTCCTTCATTCTCAGGCAGGTCCTCTTAAGGTGGTGGCCTCCAACAGCTCTGAGCTTCCATCACCCCCATAGCCGACACTCCCAGTTCCAAGAAAAGTCCAGTAATTTAGTATCATTGGTCTGGCTTAGGTAATATGACCATCCCTACAGCAAGATCATGGGTAGGCAGGTGAGTATAGGCACCTGCTCCAGGAACGTACCTTCTAAAAAGGGTTTTTGGCATCACAGGCCATGTAGAGGTGTGTAAATCTGATTTGCAATTCTGTACTGCATCTCTGGAAGCTAATGTATTTTTACATATATTATAAAGTGAGACCCTTCTTGGCCACAACCTATGGTCATGTTGATGGTAAGGCCAGTGTGGTTCCTTTCATGGGCATGGGCGAGAACTCTTCAAAATGCTGGATCTCTTCCTCCAGAAACTTGTGGGGAGTGATCACAGAGTCCGGGTCACACAGCTAACGATAAGACAGGAGTGGGGAGTTAAAACACAAGGCTGGGAGGTGAGGACTCTATATCTGAAATCCCCAATTGGTATCTCATTATTTACTGAAAAACTTTGAGGTTTTATGGAATAAGATTTACTAATGCAGAATAAGTAATAAGATGGACTGGTATTTGTGTGTCCACTCTACGATTGATATTAATTATTCAACAAATCTATAAAACGAATGAAGATATTAATAATATCTATCCATAGCGGTGTGCCTAGCCCATGACCAGAGTAGCTGTCACTATTCCCCTACCCACTCGATTTTGCCTCCGTGACCAACCAAGCACCATCCCCGTTTTCCAGGAGTTGTAGGGTTTTCAAAATGAACGGGTTTCCCCCTCGCATCTCCTGGCCTTTTCCCTCCTAGTACCACAGACATTTACATCGCTCCTATGCGGTAACTTCTCAGACAACCTTGAGTTCAAATCCTTCCTCTTCTAGAGTTGGGTGACAGTGACCAAGATGAACCTCAACCTCCTCCCCTCTAAAATGATCTTATTTATACTAATCTCACAAGGATGTAGTAAGGTTTCAATTAGATAATGTCTATAAGGCATCTAGAATGCAGTAGATGCCGAATAATTTTACTTTACCTTATCGATTACTTACATACTCCGTGCCAGTCCTTGTTTTAAGCACTTTGTAAGTTTTAATTCATTGAATCCTGTTGTTTAGAAGGAACTCTGCTCTTAGCATCTTACAGACAAGAAAAGGCAGTGTCAGCAGGTTCAGCAAGTTGCCCCAGGTGACAGCTGGTTCATAGTGGGAGTGAGACTTGAACCCAGGTGGTCTTCTCTGGATCCCATTACCTTAATCACTTGTTCCTCCCTCGCCTGCCTCTTACCAGAAAAAGATGGAACTACCGTCAGAACCAAGTGAGAGGACAGGGTGCCGTCCCACGTCTTCTTAGTGGGACTTGAATTCATCCTACTGCTCATCAGTGTATTCGTCAAAGGCAGTATTTAGTTAGGGACAATGGCGACATTTTCTCTAAGTTGCTATCACCTTCTATGCCTTGCTCTGGATAGTAAAGACATTGATTCCTCTCTGCGAAGGGTTGGGGGTTCACTGAAGGCAGGCACCATGTTGATCATCACACGTCACTGAAACCTCACAACTGCCCAGTAAGGTCGCATCAAACCCCCAGGGTTCCTCGGCTGAAACATGGCAGATCTGCAATCTGCACCCAGGACCCTGTCCTCAAAGGGCTTGCATTTCATGGGCATGCCATGCCATCGTGGGTATGACAAAGGCCACTGAGAACAGGGAGTACATGTCTGCAGTGGCCCCTCGTTTTTAGAACCAACAACAAGTCCTTAGCTAAGAGAAGACTTCCGCTCATTTTTTTCCATCCACATTTATCGAATATTTACCAGGCTCCAGGCTGTAACTTCGGGAAATTTGAACGAGAGATACTTTGACCGCTGTGCCCACCACTGAGGCCTCACCTATATCACGCCGGCTTGCTTTGTTCCTGCCAGCCTTACCCTGATGGGACGCTACGGTTTGCTCTAGGTCATGTCATCAGTGTCCTCCGTCATCCCAGTTACAAAACTTAAAATAGGTCCGTGTTTCAGGTTCCTGCAAAACAAGGAATAAAAGAATAAAAGAGAGGAAAAGAGAGAATTTCAGATTTGCTTTCCTCGTGGTGATCACTTCCTTATAATTATGAGCCCGTTGCAAGGCAAATGAGGAACGTGCCATGAGCCTTACAGGTATCGGATGGACCCCACTGGACCACGTCACCGAACACGTCACACAACATACCAGGCTTGAGGAGGTCCAGATTTTCGTGGATTTGAGAATGAATGTAGCTAATACTGGATTTAGGAGTTAGAACAGACTCTGAGTCAGAAGGTAAATACCATACAGTCAAATCCGACCAACGTTAGTGAGTGAGCTGCGTCTGCCAGTGCACCAACAGGACAATGCTCTTTACTCTTTATCTCTTGAGTTTTCCTTGTTTCTTAGCCCACTTGGACAACGACATGTAAATTTGGGAAGGGAATCGATAAAAGCTTGCCAGAACGAATGGTTACGGTTTACTAAAATTTCCCCCATGACCCTGTGAAGCATTATTCTAAAGTTGCTCCCTGTTGAAATCTGGGCTCTGCTGTGTCAGGAGTGACCCTTCTGGCTGAGAAGCCCATCAAGATTATGTGGCATCTCAACCATCTCCTGCCCATGGACCGGCCTGATTAATCCTTGTTGAGTCTGTGGAAAGCACACAAATATAAACTATTCATTTATTTCAAATCAGCGGGCGCTGTGGGGAAGTTATCACGTATAATCTAGTGTTAGTCTATCCACTGCATCATAAAAATTAATTTGTCTAATTAATGACATTAGTACTTTTATACATGCATAATTCATATTAATTGATAGGTCTGCCTAAAAAGAATACCTTTTGGAAGAAAAATGATCCCATTAGCACAAGTTTAATCCAAATCAGGGCTGACAAAGCATGGAGCCTTCAAGGCGTATCTTCAGCTTTGTTAATTGTCATAAGCATTCTAAATTGATTATTCTTACATTAGCATGAGACATTTCATTCATCAATGCTTTGCTGTAAAGGAAATTTGTCTAATGGATTTGGGTAGCTCAACTAAATAAGTAGTATTATTTTCCAGGGTAGCTAGAGGGGCATTTAAAGCATATTAATTCACTAATACCGGAAGGAAGAAAAATTAGCAGTGGAAATATATAGAAATATCATACAAAATTAGATTTCTGACACTGAATAATTTTTGTGATATCTATTTCAATGGTAATGGAGTGAGCATGCCTACGCTTTTATTGCTTTTCTATTTTGCAAGCTCCATGATAAACAGCTCACGTTAATATTTCTTATGAGTTATGCTCCTGCACCTGGTAGGGCCACAGGGGTCCGAAGCGGAGGATGAATGAGATGAATGTGCATTTTCGGGGGACTGCTAGAAGGCACGGGGATTACGTAAGGATCGGCCACAGCACCATCTACCTTGGGCTTCTGGGAAAACCATTCCCACAGACACGTGAGGCCAGCCAAGCCATGGGAAAGATGACACATATAGATTTGATTGCGTGTCCTTGTTCAGACGGACTAGAGATCCAGAAACCCATGAAATGTGGGAGCTGCCTCTTCAATTTTTAAGAGTCCTCGAAGAATTCTTTTTAATGGCCCCAAACAATAATATTGATTGACGGCCAAAGACTTGCACAAAGCTCGGTTGGGATCCTCTGTTTGGGAAGCAGTAAATTAAGAACGAGCGAACCGGGTGTTTTTAATAGTTGTTCTAATTCTTTTCTTTGACTGTGTAAACAACTTCCACACTATGGGTTTCGGACACTGCTGCAAAGGATGGCTTACACGTGACACACCTGTGCCATTGGGATCACGGATGGCCGGGGAAGTTGTCCATGGCGGTCTGCTATTCGGACTCTGTCCTCCCGCTCCTCCTCTTTCTCCTGCTCCTAACCAGAATGAAGGACTCATCATCAATACTTGAGATGGCCGCAGGCACTGGGACAGCGCGCGGGCGTTCGAGCCTCAGCAAGCCGCTCGGAAACTGCGGGCAGCTGCGTGCTGTCTTTGAGCTTCCGTTGCTCGGAGCAGCCGTTTCGGTGCATTGTGATGCTCGTGGAGATGAGATGACGCACTCACCGAGGCTTAGCACTGTGTCTGGCACGTAACAACTGCCTGAGACGTGGAAACAAATATTATTAGCGGTTTTTTGGCTGAACTACATGGAGACAAAAGTAGGCTTTCTTGTATTCTACTCGTTTATCTTATTTCCTTTTTCATTTGTTTCTGGAGGGTGTGTGTGTGTGTGTGTGTGTGTGACACTTTTTGCCTAAATCCCAATTTCCCTTGAGTTGCAGAGTAGACTCTTTTGGCCGCTTGGCACTCACAGAGTCCGAGGCGAGGAGGAAGTGCTAACAACCTCCTTTCATCTTCCAATACACTGTCACGATGATCGTTCCAAGTATGTCACTCCCTGCACGGCTTCTGAACTGTTGTCAGAGGAGCCGGCCTGGCAGAGCAGATCAAGTTAAGGTTTCAGATTTAGATCAACCGGAGCCGGAAACCTTTCTTATTCATTCATTCATTCATTCATTCACTCACTCACCCATTTAGTTAACAAATAATGAGAGAGTACTCCCTGAATAGCAGGCATCGCGTCAGGTCTTAGGGACGATGACAGGCCCTCACGGAGTTGATATTCCAGTCAAGCTGAGTGACAGTTCGCCAGCGGGCACAAATGTGAAGAGGAGGATTCAGAGAAGTGCTGAGGCGGGGGTAGCCCAGGGCTGTGGCGCAGGGTGCCTGGTCTGTGGACACAGTGGGTGGGGAGGTTACTCTAGCGAGGCCGGACCAGGGCAGACTGATGCGGAACCGGATCCATGGAAACGATCCATCCTCTCAGGCAGGAGGCAGGCCCGTGGCGCATCGGAGTACGTGTCTGTGACTGTGGTGTCATCATCACGCGGGAGAGTGGCAGGAAGCGAGTCTCAGGGGAGGCCGAGACGTGACTCAAAGAAACAAACCCCTTCCTGCCATTTACTATGTTTTCTTGGGCAGGTTTTATCGACTTCTCCAAGCCTTGATCTCCTCATCTACAAGATGGAAATAATCATGAATGTTTTTACCCAGTGTTCTCCTCATAAATAACCAAAGATCTCAAGGTTACAGATAAATCTGGACTCATAATGCTGTTCCCTTGTCACCTTCTCCGCCTGAGGAACCATTTGGTGACAAATATTGAAATATCCCAGTTCGAATGACTGGCCGTCATCTAATTTGTGTGGGGGTTTTCACACAATCCAATAGGCCATTAGACATGTCCTTCAACCAAGGAGGCCCCTCCTCTGCTTGACGACTGTGTGCCCCACTCAACAAGATTGCGGGCGTCTAGAATAAACCATGAGAAGGAAGCCTGTCCCCACTTGAATCCTACAGAACCAGAACCCTTTCTTCCCTAGGCAATAATCTCTCATCTCCTTATCCCGTCAGCTATTGATTTTTCACATCCATTATCAATCTGTTCACCAAGCTCTCTGTTTAGGCTTCACGTTTCAACAGAAAGGAAACACTTCCTAAATGTGTTCATTTTGGTTTCCAGTAGACAGAATTGGGGAAGGATGGAGATATTACATATCCCACAACTAAAATATACCAGATGTGTAGCTTTTTTCTGGTTTTTAACATATAATATTCCCGTTTTCCTAAATGTAACTTAATATTGCTTTCAGTATGGAATGTGATACTCCGATTAGACAAAACATAAGCCATACCTCTCCCCAAATATATATTTATACATAGACTAATGGAAAGGGCCAGGATAAATGATCTGTGTTAGTTATTCCAAATGTGAAAAAATGAGGTTTGTACAGAGAGATTTAATAGCTATTGGGGGAGCGCTTACAATAATTGGTTATTGTTGAAAAGAAATGTCAGATATCATTATTGGCATTTACAATTTTAATTAGCTTGATCCCTCAGTCCGATATGTTATATTTTCCTCTTTTCATTTTTTTTTTTTTCTGGAAGAAATAAAACCAATAGGCTTTCACAGTTATTTAAGGAAATGTTATTAAGACCCGCGATGTTGGGATGTACTAATAGTTTAATGGCTAAAGAGTACGGGTCATTTTTCATGTTAAAACACTGGCCTGAAATGAAATACTTCTCCCATTTCCTACAGAGGCAGGGCAGCAGAATGCAGTCTTTCCTCCGAGCCCTTGGTTTGTTCAGGTTTCCGGTAGTGTTTGATCTTTGTGCCATCCATTCCCCACCTCCCCCATCTTCGTCTGAGGAGGAGCAGAGATGGGGAGGCCTCCAGGAGGTCCTGAGCTTTGTGAGGTGTGGCTTTGAGGTTAAAAGGCGAGGCGCCTTTCATTTCAGGCACCCCCAGCGTTAGACATTTCTTGTTTATCCGCAGGTAGCTCTGGACATTTTTCATGGCATTTTTCACCTGACATTTACTTCGACAAGGTTCTTTATAAAACCAAAATATGCAGAATTATCAGAGTCATCTCTGATTGTTTCCACGGCATTTTGCTGGTGATGTAAAATATCTACTTCTGATCGCTAACGGTCCCGATTTGCATGCTTCAAGCAGTCACAGGGAATCTCTTCCCTGAAGAGAATATAATTTGGAACATAGATGGGTTTTCAAAGACTATTTAATCATTTGTCTATTATGATATAATAAGAGATATGTGTTCCGGTATTTGTCCCCAACTCTTGGCCAGAGCTCCCCAAACCTGTGTAATTTACTAAGCGATAAAGGTGCCAGGAGCATCTTTTGTGCTAACATTTCGTGTCTGACCTTGGTTCCTGGTACAGAGCTCCTAAATCCCTTGGCATTTCCTGGGTGGAAAGATTGAGTGTCTTTCGTCCTAATGAGATCATTCTCACTGGGCTCCTGGATACTTTCAGGATGGAGGCTGGCACCAGAAACACCAAGCCATGATTAGAAGCTTGGAACTTTCAGCCCTACCTCCCATCCTCTGGGGAGGGGAGAGAGGCTAGAGACCGAGTTAATAACTAATCATGCCTATGTGGTGAAGCCTCCATAAACATCTCTGAACTACAGAGTTGGGGGAACTTCCTGGTTGGTGAACACATCTACCAGCTGGGGGTAGGGGCAGGTGTGCCCCACTCTGCCAGGGACAGAAGCTCCTGCTCCCGGACCTGGAGGAAGCAGACCTGCAGGGAAAATCCGAGCCCAGGAAGCAGGCGCAGGGCTGGCTGGCGAGGTGCTGTCAGGGTCCTGAGCATGTGGAGCGTGGTCCGAGGAAAGGTAGAGAGCTGCACAGGCCCGTCCTCTTGATCCCAGCGGTATTGTGGCCAGAGGTGACCAGCGTAGGGCCACTCTGGAATATGAGGCCCAGGGGCAACGGTGGCATTGCAAGTCTCTTCGCTTGCTTCAGGCTCATTGGATATTTCAGCCTTCAAAACTCCCACAAAACAGATGATACCGAAAAGTTAGAGATGAGTAAAGATTTTATGTTATTATCCAGTAAATAAGTTATTTCTTCACTACCCTTTATTCGAATATACTCAACCGCAATAGTCATGGTCGTTTTCTTTTCTTTTTGTCTTTTTGGCTGGAAAGATATGAGATCTCACTCTGTTGGGAAGAATGGAAGATCAGAAAAGAAGACATTTTCGTATAGCTTTATGGGAGGAGTTAGAGGAGCCTCCTGAGTGCATCTACTGTACTCCTGGTTAGAGTAAAATATTACAGAGTCTTTGGAGAAGCCAGTCTGAATCTTGACTCTTCTCAAAAAGATACTGCCACGGCGCCTCGGTCCGGGGGCCTCCGTCTTGGGCAAGTCAGTGGCATGCTCTTCGATGGAATTTCTGTTCCCTCTCAGCGGGGCTCAGGGAAGTCCCACCAGCGGAACTTGTTTGTGTCAGTGTCGTTTCTGCAAGGCGAGTGATGGTATTTATTTTTCCCAGGTGTAATGAGCACCGCAGAAGCCGAGTCTCTCAGTGACCGACATCGGGTTTCTTGCTCATCTGAAGGAAGGTCTCACCTCTTGGTTGGTTCGGCATCAGCACTTATTTTCCAGCATGTTCTGTCCCCCTGTGGGACTGGCAAAAAAAAAAAAAAAAATATTTTTTTTAAAAAAAAAAATCTGGTAAATGCCAAAGCTGCGTGCATCCCATCCCCCTGGACAGTTAGTCTCAGCAAACCCACAATTCCCAGCTGATGGCCGCATGGCGAGAGTTTGGGAGTATCTGCTGGGGCCACTGGGTCATGATGAGCGCTTCGGAGGGCGTGGTGAACTTGGCAGGACAGAAATGGAGTCAGGACCTGGACTAGGCTAAGGTCGGCCCGTCTGTGGAGGAGCTGGCTGTGGGCGGTGAGCATGAATTGCTTTGAAGCAGGAAGATGTCAGTCATTCCCGAGAGACTGTCTGGGCCGGCTTCTCCCTTCAGGAGCTCTGGGACGGCCGGAAGCTCCTCACCCTCCCCTTCCGCTCCTTTTCTAGTTTCATATGTCAGAATGAAGTAGAAAGCTCAGGAGAGGCCTTGCCCCAATTTTAATTTTACGGGAAGGGGACCTGTGGGCGTAGCAAGTTCACAAGGCCCCGTGTGGCCTAGGCTGCCTTCCTTAGCGGCCTCAGCTCATAACGCCTCTCCTCTCGCTGTCTCCTTTATGGGCACGCGAGCCGACCTTTGTGTCCCCCATGGGCCCTATCGACTTCCACTCAGCACCTTTGCCCACATCAGTTTCTCTGCAATGATCTCTCCAGACACCGCTGGCCTCGCCCTCACTTCACCTTTACCTCCTAAGTCCCTTCCACCCCTCGGGTCTAAGTTTAGGAGCGACTTCCTCAGGGACCCTTGGCTTACGCCCTATTCCCAGTGCCCCGCCACGTGCTGCTGGCACAGTCTTCGTGAGCATTGACTTTGCAGCACTGCGTATGCTTGTGATTTATCTGGCAGACTCTTCCGTCCGGCCGGCGTCTCTGACGGCCCAGCAGCCTGTAGGAGCACAGTAGAGATGCTCCATATACGTGTGGTGACTCAAGGGCCCACAGCCAAACGGAGGAACATCTCTCGGTCTTTGGGAGAGGGCAGCAAAGACTGACAGAAAGGACTTTGGTCTGGGAGTCAAGAAACGTTAGCCCGAGCCCTAGCCCCGAAGTTAATTTCTTGGGCGACTTCGAAAAGTTTATCAGAATCAAAGTGCCAAACCATCCCTAATATTATGGCAAAGGAACAGAAGAAAAGAGAAAAGAGTTATTTGGTTTAACCGTACAAAATTGCTGATTTTTGATTCTTTTTTAACCTACTAAAGTGGCAGTTTCATACGGTGCAAACTAGCTGAATCGAAGTCTCCACCTAGACCCCTTTTGGCTGTGTCGCGGGGTCACTGAGTTCACTCCACAGAGCCCGTGGTTCCATGCTGACTTTCCTTCCGGTGGTCGGGTCAGGTGATCGAGAAGGAAGCTTGTTCTGTGCAGGACCCGGCCAACTGGCTCCCACTGGTCCTTTTGGGCAAAGAAGATGTGGTAGCCACTGCCCCATAATCGCTTCTCCTCTCTCCCAGCCAGAAACCCCAAATCTTCCCTTTTAACATGCTTTGAAAAGATTATCTTTTTCCATGTTCTCACGCCTGCCCCTCGGCCTTTGTGAAGCAATTTCCACAGAAACGATAGTCTGCCACCAAATAAGAGTTTACTAGGAATAAAAATTGAATTTCGTCTGCCTGTTGACAAGCTGATTGATCTGAGGGCGCTCCTGACTGAATCCTCTTGTAAGCACATTCTCATTTATCATGGGCGAGATTGTCGCAGAATCGATAGTGGCCCTGTGAGGCGGTGTCTCTGCTGGGGACCCTTCCCTGGGACACTGCTAATTTTTTTTTGACGGAATTATTTCAACAGTTAAATCGTTCTATGTCTGTTGTCCCCATACGTCCACTAGAATCTATTGTTGAGGTCACCGTTTTTAATATACTTCTCGTAAATGCTGGACCTTAAGGAATTTGCCATTTTTTTCTCCTGAGGCTAACGTCTTGTTCTTGCTATGCTTCCTCAGCACTCTGTGTTTGGGACTTAGGTTCTATTTCGGGTTATCGTTCAGGTACATCCTGCATCCAAGGACATGTCTTTCAGGGGTAGGAGCAAGGCAGCTTGGTCCCCGCGCTCGCACTGCGTGACCTAGCCATGTGGCTTTTGCGGCTGTCTTTCCCTCTTCGGGCTTCATTTTTAAGAAATTAGGTCAAATGAAGTCATACGGACAGCCTGTCTCGAACAGACTATTTGTTCAAATCAGGAGCTGTGAACTAGAGCTTCGCAGGTGAGAGTCAGCCTGCACGTGGGTTCCATGTGGCCTCCAATGTATGTTTTGTTTTGTTTTGTTTTCATTTGATTCAGTTTTTTTGTGCTTTCTTTGAAAAATGAATTTGTTAATATTTTAAATTTACATACAGTACAATTCGCTCTTTCTGTAAGAGTTTCGATACATGCGTCCGTTCTCGTACCCACTGTACACAATACGGAACAAGTCCAACACCCCGAAGAATTCCTTCATGCGTCTCCCTCATAGTCAAGCCCTGTCCCCCGCATCCAGCTCCTGATAACCACTGATATGTTCCCCGTTCCTATAGTTTTGCCTCTTCCAGGATGCTGTGTAAATGAGATGATACACATAAGACTCTTTCGACACTGGCTTCTTTTAGCAAAACGCATTTTAGATTCATACTCGTATGAGTCAACGATTCGCTCCTTTTAGTTTCTGAGCAGTATTCTGCCGTGTGGATGTACCATCGTTTGTTTCTCCATCACCCCCTGAAAGATATGTGGGCTTTTTCAAGTTTTTGACAAATACGAATGATGCTGCTATAAACATTTGTGTGCATTTTTTTTATCCGAATGTATGTTTTCATTTCTCTAGCATAAATATCTAGAAGTGGGACTGCTGTCGTTTAACTGTGTTTTTTACTTTTTAAGGAACTGCCAAGGTGTTTTTCAGAGTGACTATGCCGTTTTGCACTCCCTCCAGCGGTGTATGAGAAATTCCTGTCTCTCTGCATCTTCGCTGACACTTGATATTGTCAGTGTTTTTTTTTTTTTTAATTTTAACCATTCTAATAGGTGTGTAGTAGTATCTCATTGTTATTTTAATTTGCATTTTCCTAATGACTAATGACATTGATCATCTTTTCTTGTGTTTATTTGGCATCATATATCCTCTTTGGTGAAGGCTTTGTTCAAATATTTTGCCCGTTTTTTTTTTAATGGGTTATTTGCTTATTGCGTTGTAAGAGTTTTTCTTAAGTATATATTCTGAATCGAAGTCTTTTGTTACATATATGATTCACAAATAAATTCTCCTACTCTGTGGCTTGTCTTTTTATTCCCTTAATTGTGTTCTTCACTGAAAAAAAAGTGTTTCGTTTTAATTTTAAAAACCTCTTCTATTTTCGCGTTATCATTTTTTAAAATTTTATGTGTTGTGCTTTTGATGTCATATCTAAGAAATCTTTGCCTAACCCAAGGTCGTGAAGGTTCAGTTTTGTGTCTTACTCTAAGGGTTTTAGAGTATTATGTTCTATATTTGGTTCTGCGATCCATTTCAAGTTAATGTCATCTAGTGTGAGGTGTGAGTCAAGGTTTTTGTTTTGTTTTGCTTTTTTTTTTGGTTTTTGTTTTGGGTTTTTTTTTGTTGTTTGTTTTTTTGTTTTTTTGCTTATGGATGTCCAGTTCTATACAGCACTGTTTCTTGAACACAGAATTCTTTCTCCATCGAATCGTTGTCAAAAGTGAAAAATCAGTTGATCATGTTTAGGTGCACCAAAAGATTCCAGATTTTGTCTATTCCTTTGGTCTACGAGTCTGTCTTTTCACCAGCGCCTCGATGACTTGCCTACCACAGCTTTACAAGGCATCTCGATATGTGGTAGTGAGGGTCCTCCAACTTTGTTCTTTTTCCAAGTTGACTATAGCTCTTTATCTTTCCATATCACTTTTAGAACCACCTAGTCTGTATCTACAGGGAATCTTGCTGGGATTTTTATTGGGATTGCATTAAATCTATAAATCAGTTTGGAGAGAATAGGCATGTTAATTATATTCACCTTTTGCTCCATGGGAATGTTAGGTGTCTGTCTGTGCAAGTCTTCTTTGAGCTCGTTCATCAGCGTTATGTAGTTTAGTATTCAGAGCCTGCACATATTTTGTTAGATTTGCATTTATAACTTCATTTCGGGAGTTATTTTAAATGGCACTGTTTTAAAATATTTTATTTACAGTTGTTTGTTCATTGCTAGTACATAGGGATATAATTGATTTCTACATATTGATCTTTTATTCTGCAACCTTGTTGAACTTATTTATTAGTTCTAGGTGTTTTTTAAAATTTTTTTGTAGAGTTCCTTTGATTTTTTTAATGTAGAAAATTGTACTGTCTGTGAATAGAGATAACTTTATTTTTTTTCCAATCTGAATGCCTTTTATTTCTTTTCTAGACTTACTGACTTTGCTAGGACTTAAAGTATAATATTGAGTAGGAATGCAAGAGCGGGCATCCTTCACTAGTGCCTGATCTCTTATGGAGAAAACATCCAATGTGACGTTGGCCGTAAGAGTCTTCGTAGACGCTCTTTATTCAGTTACTTTCTATTCCTAGTTTCCTAGAGTTTTGCATGAATGGATGTTGAACATTGTCAGTGCATCCTCTGTTGATGTGATCATGTGATGTGATGAGTGGCCGTGATTGAATTTCGAGAGTTGAATCAGCCTTGCAATTCTGAGACAGACTCCACTTGGTTATCAATATTTTTTAATGTAGCAGATTTTAAATGAATACTTTGTGGTTTTAGTTTCTTTTAAAAATTCAGAAGATCCGGCAACACTGAGTCAGAAATCCAGAAATCCTGCCTGATCACAAACTAGAGCTGAAGCGAGGCCACCGTCCGGGAGACTGGCAGGTACCCTAGAGAAGCCATGGCAGAGCCAGGGTCACAATTTATTCATCGTGGCATGTGTACTCAAGAAATATTTCTCTGGGACCTATCTCCAAAAAACCGTAAAGTGAAAGACAGATAAAGAGTGTTGCGTGTTTTAGGGAAAATGGAAGAAAAAGCATATAATTTTAGGGAAGTGGTGAATATTGCCGGATGTTATTCTTAACGCTGCCACTTCTGTCCCAGCTGTCACCACCTTGACCTCTGCAGGCACTTAGGTCGGACACTCTGAGAGACTAGTCCAGGTATCACTCTCCGTGTCTGTCCGATAACACAGCCAGACCTCTGGAGGACCCCAGAGTTACCACAGGGGACAGTCAAGCCCACTGTGGTCCACAGGATTTACAGCTGAGACGAATGTGTTGCAGCGAAGCTCAATTTCATTTCCTTTAGACCCAGTCATCGACATGATTCCCAGATCTTAGTTTGATGACCTTATGTTTCTCTTACTTTATTTATCTTTAATCCACACTACCATTTATTTACCCCACATTTGATTCCAGAGTAACTACTTTTGGGGAGAAGACGGGGCGATGCCCTCGTCCCACTGAGTGTTCTCCTGGAGCGTTCTCTTTACAATAAAAGCCACTGCCCCAAGCAGGTGTTTCTCTTTATGCCACTAAGTCCCACTCAGGTAATTCCTTCTGACCGGGGTGTCCTGTCTACCTCTTCTTTTGCATCTGACGATATCTGCTACCCATCCGCCCCCCCCAACCCCAGCCCCTGAGAAACGCTCTTGACTCTCAAAGCATTTGCTAACCATGTTTTCCCCTAGGTCTGGCTACCCTGTTTCTCCTCCTTTTGAAGCTCATCAGACTGTCATCATCTGAGAGCTTTAATCACGATTCTAAAACAAAATTTAAAAAGTAAAATATGCATATAGTAAACAAAAAAAATCAGAGTTTCTAAAAGGATATGCGGTAACACCGAAGCACCCCCTACTTTTACCTCGCATCCCCCAGCTCTTCTCCCCAGGAGAGACTGCCTTCCCCAGTCTCATGCAGAGCCTGCTCGGAGCCCTGGGTGGAACCTGTCCTTCTGAAACACTCGCGCACAGGCGAGGGTGCCCTGCCGACTTCTTCACCTAACTCTTCTTGTCGCTGGAAATATGCTTTTGAAAGATTATATCTTGAAAATACATCTCAAATATTATTCTACATCAGTACATTTATTCATTCATCCAAAAACGATTTATCAAATGCCTACTACCTGCCAGCATGCCCTAGCTTCTGGAGATGCAGCATCGAACAGACAGACATAATCACCACCCTAAGTGATTTATTCTGCTTATTGTTTTGTGTTTGTCAATCAAAACACTACAAAACAAAACCATTATATATAGATTCCTACATATATGTTTAATGTATTATGCTCGATAACTTAATATGTATCATGGTAGAGGGTATAAGTGCTATGGAGGAAAATAAAGTGGGGGGAAAGATGATAAATATTGGGAGATGAGGAGACGGCCTTTTCCCTGGGGAGGGCGTCACGCTCCTGCTGCACAGACGACCCCTCCCTGTCTAGTGTTCCAGCTGTGTGGCCTATGGTACCTTTGCTAGCCCACAACAAGGGACCGTCAAGTTGTGTCCAGTCTAAGACCAATACACGATGCTACACGGATTATCTTTGCAACCACTCTGCACATATGTGCACATCTAACTCAAGTGGAAAAAAATTCTTAAAAGCAGAATTGCTGTACCAAAGAAAGAACTATCTGTATAAAGTTCACATCGCCCACCAGCCTGAGTTTTTTGAGGGAAGGGGCCATGTTGTAGACGTTTTCAAATTGCCTTAGCATACAGAGTGTTTTTAGTTTGAACATTCACAGCTCAGAACTGATAAGGAGCAGAATGGTGTGAGCATGGCTCTTCCTGCTCCCAGTAAGTGCACCAGCGTCCCCAGACCCCCTGGCTATATTGTCTAATGTCAGTGCACAGCCTTGGACTCCGGCTAACATGGCGGAACTTATTTCGGGAACCTATCTGGGAAATTTTTAAATCTCTCCTATTGAGCAACAAACAGTATGTTTTCTCCTCTGCATAGAATGCACACTTAAGCACTTTGAAACAAATAAGCCCTTTCTTGGGGGTGGCCAAAGGAGTGTGTGGATCCTCAAGGTGAAGGTGACTAAGAAAATTGGCACCCTCCAAGGGCTGTCGAGCATTTACCATCAAAAATCAGCCTAGTTTAGGGGCGAAATAAGGCAAAATACAAAAGCGAAAAAACTCTCCCAGAGAAGACATGATGGATACGTAGCAACTTAGAGCCCGATAATGTTCGCAGAGGCTGTCAGAACATTTGCAATTATTGAGTGCTTAGAACTCATTTGCTTGCTGGCATTATCTTTGTTGGTCATAAAGGAAAATATCCTTGAAGCGGATAGGGAGAGGTCATCCCATAAATATAATAAGCGAGCTCTTCGCTCTTAGTTTGGTCAGAGGAGGTAAGAGAAAATATACAAATAAGAACATCAACTGCAAACAGCTGGCTGCTGTGCTGATTTGCAGGGCAGGCTACTCTTGCTGGTGCTGCAGCCTGGCGTTCCCGCTAGAGCACCAGGAAGTGACTTCTGTTAAACCCTCATATCTTATTATTTTTATAACATAAATTGCCATTAGGCCTTCCTGCGGAATAGACGATGATGATCATTTACACACGCTGGACAGATAAATGATTCAATTCTTAGTTACAAGAGACGGTTGACAGTGATTACTGATGCTCATTTCTTTCATGCACATTATGTGGGGCAGGGCACTCCAGGTTTAGAGGCCTTGCATGTTTTTTCAAAGTAAATCAGTCACTCACATAATAATTATTTACTGTTTCACATTGGCATACATTTGGATGCATTTATGACAGTTAAGAGCTTTAGACAAAATGCTGCCAAGTGACACAACCGATAAAATATTTTACGGCGTGGGAGGCGGCAACAATAATTAGAATGCCTTGGTACACAATAAAAGAAAGAACTTTGAGGTTTTCCCAGTGACTCCCGGCTACTTTTTACCTAAACCTTTGGCTCGTTCAGAACGGAAGTGCTGGCATTCACCCAGGATTTGGATTCGGATCACCAGCGATCTTTCTAGAGAGCCTTCTTCCCTAAATATCATCTACACCCACCCATCTGTCCATATGTTCCATTTTTCATTCACACGTTCAACTTTTATTAAGCATTCCCACGTGCCAAGTATCCTATTAAGTCTTTTATATTATCTTATCTCTCCAGAAGGACCGTTGCCTGAGAACCATGTGGATTCTAGTTTTAACTCTAAATGGTTTATCTCTTTCGATTCTCTGCCCCGTTGTATTCCAGCGGTTCCTCAGAGTTAGCTTTCCACAAAATAGGAAGGTTCAAATCTGGGTTCTTTCATCGCAGTACTTAGTGAATGTTACTTCATTTCTCATCTCGATTTCTTTTTGAAAATACATTATGAAAGAAAATACAGTGAAAGTTAAGTTTTTCTCCCATTGCTGACTTCCGGTCACCTTTCTGAGGTACTGTATAAATGCTATGAGTCAACACATGTGTTCTTAAAAAGCACCAGACTGTGCAAAAATCCCACAGTGTAAACTACAGACCTTATGAGGAAAATGGAGTAGAGATGCACTACTCAACAACATCAATAACATGTTTTCAAGAAAATAAAAACCATAGGAATCTAATAAAAATAGTGGAACAGTATTACACATCTTAAAATGGTCAAGAAATACATAAATACAGTGATAAGTCTGGCACTTGACCTTGAAGAGGACCTGGCGTTTGCTTGTAGGTGTGGGTACTGGAAAGATTGCAGCTCGTGAGTGTCGGTGAATTAGGAGGAGGAGGATCACCTGAAACCTGACAGAAAGTTCAAACAGCAGGTGCGATGGCTGTGACTTATAACACAAGGCGAACCGAGGCAGCTGGTCGATGTCTAAAATGTGCGTGTGTGTGTTTTGTGTGTTCCTACATTGCTCCCATCAGCAGGGGGTGGTTTTATGCGTTCTCCTAGTGTTTCTTGCAAAAGAAATTGTGCATAAGCAAAATTCGCACAACATTCAGCTTGTTCCCTAATAGATCCATCACACTGGAGAAAACTTGCATTTTTGAAAAAAAACTATTATAGCAGGACTGACCATATGTATGAGAAGGTCTTAGATTTTCAACATAAACTTTAACATATTGTACCTTCTTTTTTAAATGTTAAAAGTACATGAAAATAGAAAATACATGTTACCTTTAATCCCAAAAATAACCACAGTGATTTTTTTGTATCTTTCTCTATTTTTAAGAATTTTATTTACATAAATAATTAATCCTGCCTAAGAAAGAGTATCTGCCAAAAGGCTTTACTGAAGTCAAGTAGAGTTGTTTCCACAGTAAGTGTTAACGTTTCCTCAAAAATCAGTTTAATTTTAGGTGGAAACAACCCAAATGCTCGCCAGATGATGAGTGGATAAACAAAACATGACATATCCATACAATGGGATGTTATTCGGCCATAAAAAGGAGTGAAGTATCGATACATGCTAAAACATGAATGACCCTTAAAAACACGATGCTACGCAAAAGAAGCCAGCCAGGTTCAAGAGGCCACATATTATATGATTCCATTCATGTGAAAGTCCGAGATAGAGAAATCTATAGAGATAGAGAGCAGCTTAGTGTTTGTTTAGGGTCGGGGGTGGGGATGGGGGTATGGGACTGGGAACTAAAGGGTGGGTACAGGGTCACTTCCGGGGGAGATGAAAATGCTCTAAACTTGTCTGTGGTGATGGGCGTGCGTATCTATGAATGTACTAAAAACCACTGCATCGCACACTTTAAAGGGGTGAATTGTATGGTACCTACCTTATATCTCCAAAGAAGCTGTTTTAAAAAGACTTTATTTCATTTTGGGTTTTGGCCATACAGCAGCATGAGAGGAGACACCAAGACCGCCATGTTCTTGGAAGCTCGTTGGCATGATAAGTTCATCCGAGTCTGGTGTGTGGTGGTGATTATCCACTGAAACCGAAATGTTTGGGTGTTAATCATGTTGCTGTCCCACAGAGGTCCCTTTCTGCCATCAGCGCTCTCCTTGTCCATCTTCATTTTGGTATGTTCCATGGCTGCCTGTGGTATAGCCCCAAAAAGTCTTTCAGCAAAAGCACACAGAGGCTTGTTTCCTGAACTTTCATGCCTGAGTTTTTTTTTCCTAAGCAAAAACAACAACAACAACAACTTAGGTGGATAGAAAAACATTAGATTATTATCACCTTTACTCTCTGAAGTCTGTAAATTTTGTAACATTGTCTTTGGACTTTCGAAGTTTCAAAGAAGTTCAAGAGCAGCCCGATTCTGTTCCTCTGAGGAAATCGTCCGTTTTCTCCTTGGACTCTTGTAGTATTTTCCTTTGTACTTAGAATTTGAAAGTGTTGCCGGGGTGAGGTTTAGTCCTGGTCTTTTGCGGGGATGTGGTGAGGGGTCACAATACATACATGTTTCATCAACTCGGAGAAGCCAGATGACTGTAGGTATTGCTATGGCTCCACTTTCGATTTCTTCCTTCAGCTGGTCCATATTTTGAATATTTCGAAGTTTGCATCTCCATTCTTTACCTTCCACATCTGTTAGCTCGAAGTCTCTGTGTTTTTTCTTTTGAATTTTTGGGAGAGCGTCTCCGTTTCTCCCTCCATTCACTGATGTAGCTTGTGCTGCCCCGGGTCCTTCACTGACCCCCGCGAGAACCTGTGATGCTCCATTTCGAATTGTTCCTTTCATTCTCATTTGTTCTGGTCTTTGTGACTTCCAAGAAGCTATGTCATCTAATTTCCTTCGACATGGGAAATAGTTTTAAAAGGTTATAGGGTTTGGATAAGAAATAATTTTCGGAGCTCACTTTTTCCTTTCGCTCTTCGGAACAACAGAGTTTTATCTTCTCTTTATCATTTCGCAGGTTTTAATTTTCCCATGGACTCAATCACAAATGGGGCAAGAAACCAGAGTTCTTCAAAGTAAAGGCTCAGATATCTGACAGCCTGCCTTCCATTTCCAGCTCTCCAAATTACTCTCTGTGTACCTTTGGGCTAGTCCTTTATACCCTTTTATTTAAATTTCATCATTTGTATGACAGGAATATTTATGTAAATCATGGAATTGGTTTCAGTATTAAATGAGATAATACATGCAAAATATTTAGTGTAGTATCTGACATATACTAAATGCAAAAAAAAAAAAAAAGGTTTTTTTTCCAACTGAGAAGAAATCTACTTGGGTCTAAAGTATGGCAATAATCAAAGTGTAGGGACTTTCTCTTGACTCAGCTTTCTTCCCATGTGAGTGTCTGGTGAATTCTCTTCTGGGTCTGGAGCTGGAGTAGGGCGAGGTACCCACTCCCTCGCACGTATTTACTGGATGTGGCTGTGTCCATCTAGACTCTTTACTCCCTTCAGTGCCCAGCACTATGATGCTCTGAGCAGACAGGATGCGTGAACTGTTCCTATCACAGCTCACCCTATCTTCTCCTTACTTACGGCTGCTGTCTGGGGTCCATATATCAGTTCAAGTCTTCCCCTTTTATATTCAGCTACTCCCCAGAAGTTATACTCTATAAATGGAGATCATCGGAGTCATTCAGAAAAGCTGATGAAAGAGATCCACGACTTCTTGTCTGACTCTTGGAACAGCCTCTCAGAATTCATTTTCGCGGGCAATCAGTTGTCCCCAAATCAGAGAATCTCAGAGTTGACAAGACAATTAGAAATTGCAGAGGCTCAGCTCCTTCCCGGTAGTCAAATTCTCTTTGCAACACCCTCTTCTTATGGCTTTTCCAACTCGTCTGTCCTTGAACTGCCTCCTGTGACAGCCAGCTCACACGGCAAGTGTGGTTCATTTCATCATCAGACGACTTCCTTCACCAAACTGAAATCTGTCCCCCATGTACGGTCGTATAAATGAAGGAGAAGTGTATCGTGCCGGCGATGGATCTGTGCAGAAAACAGGAAGCGCTCTGGCTATTGTAATCAGCGAGGTATTTAATCAAGGGAACTGGATACTTGAAGATTATTTTTTAAACGTTGTGGCTTGGCCGTCAGGGGATCGATACCGGCTTCCCCTCCGCCCAGTTTTAACTTTTATTAAACTGTAATGGACATACAGGAAACGCCACTGATTTCTTACTTCAAGATCACCTAACGGGAAGCTGCTTCTACTAGCGCTTCTGCATGGTTGTCTCACATGCACGGACCTGGGGCCCAGACAGTGAGACCTGTAACCAGGCAGTTCTAACCACACATACCCACTGTAGGTCGCTTGTCAGCCAGCCTTGTCAAAGTAACATATCACTGCCTACTCTCTGCCTTCTGAGTCTCACAGAATGCATCACATTCTCAGACTCGAGGCGCGTGGAGAGCTCTGGCTGCAAGGTGGTCTTAGAAACGTAGTTTTTAATCTTATCGACTTCCGTATTACAGATATACATAGAAGGGCATGGAAAGGCCAAGGGGTAGTAGACAGCATGAAGAAAGGGATCTGAGGGCGGTATGGATAGACATCTCTTACCAAAAGCATTTCTTCCAGCGTCTCCACTCACATAATCTACAGCGCCCTTGGTAAGTTATCAGTATCTTCTGGAGAAGTGTTTAGCCATCAGGAGACATTAACACCCAACTTCGAAATACTTTTACAGATTTGCGTTAATCAATTGCTAGGATCTGATGAGTAAGATGTTCCTGTCAGGGTCCTGAGACCCAATAAGGAAGCCGGGAGAGGGACCGGGGAAGGAGGCCTAAATGGTGACGAATATAAATGAAGTCTTGTTCCTCAAGAAAGGTTAGCTCCTGTGCTTTACTTGGATAGGAACCTTCAGGAAATCAGAAGCAAAGGACCCCAAAGATGGGCCCATCACAGAGAGCACACAGAGCATTCCTCTGTGCGGGGCATAGCCTGTAGTTTCATGGCAGCAGGCAGTGAGGCCACCATGAGCAACACACCGTGACCACACTTGACCGGTGGAAAATCAAGAGGAGTTTTTGGGATGCCAAGGACTTTTGCCTGTCCCCTCTCCGTCTCTCTGGGGAGTAGCGGTCTGATGAGGAAGTTTATTCACTTGTAAACACACCTTATTTTTAACATCTTAGTCATATTCAGCTGAGTTATCATTGCTTATATTTTTCAAGTGACTCATTTCCTCTTGCAGCTGACAAATATTAGACGTTATCATATCCCATATTTGTCTTATTCTCTGAATCCCTAAGGACTGTCATTTAGTTTATCTGAAAGAAGAGTTTTAGAGGAAAACTATACCAAAGGCCAACAAAATGCAGGAAAGAAAAAAGTAAATCACACATGTAGCTTTTTATTTGAAACCTCAGCACACTAGAAAGGTTCTGTTAGTGTTTTTGTAGAATGTAGATGGATGGCAGCAATAAAATCAGATATAGAGGAAAAAGCAATAAAATCACTGAATAGGTCACATTCAAAATATATTATATGAGGATGGAGGGGCGGCTGTACCTTAGGGCATGTGCTACCTCCCACAAGGCTTCTGAAAAGCGTCCGTGTAGCCTTCCCTTCAAACCAGATCTGCCTGATTCGATACTGCATTTCAAATCTCTTCCCATCCTTATACTGTTTCCTTATTGTTCCATTAATATCTCATGTTCTCTTATACATTTTCGTCTTGGCTGCTTATAACAGATGCTGCTGGCATCCCACCCACATCCCTGTCACCCGTCCAGGGCACCCACCCTCGGCTGCTGAGCGGCCCTGCGTTGAAGCTTCCCCCTCACTTCAAGGGGCAGCCTATCCCCAGTGATTGACCGATGTGGGGTTCAGGAGGCCCGCTTCCTTGCCTTGAACTGGGGGAATGGGGGTGGCACGCCATAATGCAATATATGCATCCAAACCTGCACCTCACGCTTGCCTTCCGGGAAACCTACCTTAAGACACTCGAAGATGGCTTTTTCCTTTTTCTGCTTGAACCTGTGAGCCCAGGCCTCCTCCGTTCCTCTGAGGTAGTCACGTCCACCACATCCCTTCTACCTAGCCAGCGAAGGTAAATCTCTGGGTCTGGGATTAAAAGTAGACAATACATTGGGGCAGGCGGGGTCTCCAAGTATGTGGATTGGTCCTTCTAAAAGCAAGACAGGGCAGCCAGTTGTCGAGATGGAAGTTATTTTGTCTAGAGTTTCTCCAGCTGCTTTTTTGAAACATAATTTTCTCTAGGGCAATGGAGAGCAAAAAATTCAATCTAAAAATCAATTTGGAAATATATAAACTAGAGCCAATGGAAACTCCCAACATACCAGACTCTGAAAAGTCCTGTAACTTAAAAAAAGTCTGTCTAATTCTGCCTAGGGTAGCATTTTCCAGTTTTATGGGACCACGTGACCATGGAATTCATGTCAGGATAACGAGAGTTATCCCACAGAACTGTTCCTCCATACCAAGCCTTAGGGAATTGCTGGGGGTGGTGACAGTGTTGGGAGCGGGGTGGGGTGAGAGCTCGTGAGGCTCCTGGGCCTATGAAATTTGCATGAATGCAGTCTCGGCTGGTGGGGGAATGGGGATGGGGCCAGTCATCTTCCTCTTCTGTATGATTTTCATCAGGAGAGAAATCATGGGGTACGTCAGCATTTCTTTCATCCTGTAGATGAGGCACCTGGCAAGGGTGAGATGTTTGGGGGTTCAGAAAACCCCACCCACCTTCTCTCCCCAGTGCCAGAGACCCTGTGGGAACTCGGGATTATGATCTTCCTTAGCTGGGCAGAGTTATCGCTTTCTGACTTACTGGAGAGTGGGAGTTGGTTTGGTGTGGAGTTGGCCATGGGGGACAGCAGCTGGGCAATCATCAAAATGCAGTCTATTTTATTCCAAGGACCACTCGTCCTTAAACCCCTTCCTCAAAATCCTTTCGAGGACTTGCATAATTTGTTCCTTATGCAAATCCCATGGGGACTAGAGAACAGGCATCAGCATCCTCCCTAATTTGTTAGTGAGGAAAGAGAGGCTCACAGAAAAGACGAGAGTCTTGAGTAGACAGTACTTCATTCAATTTTCCGTGCATCCATTCATTCATTCGTTCAAGAAATCTTTATCAAGCGCCAGCTCCATGCTGAGTCCCATGTCCCACGTTCTACTCATATCTGCTTCGTTCCACACAGAAAATGGAAAGCATCTCACAGCAGATGAGGGGCTTCGTCTTGCCACGGTGGCAAGATGATGTGCAATTCAACGAGCAGAGGGAATGTTCCCACTCCAGACAGGCCGTGGGTCCAGGCCATTTGGGGAGCGGGTGGTGATCTTTGAAAATCTGTAAAGTCTAGAAAAGAGATTCTTGGTTTTGTTTTGAAGGGCTGGTATTCTAACCTATTTTGCTTATGTTTTCTTTGAATGTACATATTAAGTCTCAAAAGGTTTTTCATTTTTCAAAACTATCAGGTTTGATCAGATAACTGTAGCTCAAGAGAAAAATGTCAGTGCAACACCAGCTGGCATCGGTCCTATTGACACTTGGGGCTCAATGACTTTATGGCGGGGGCCGACGCTGTGCTTTATAGGATGCTTAGCAGTGTCCCTGGTCTCTACCCACTGAGTGGCAATTGCCTGCCCAAACTTGTGTCAACCAGAAATGTCTCCAGACATTGCCAAATGTCACCCCCCCTTTGGTGGCATGGGGCCAGATCGTCCCCAGTTGAGAACCCTTGTCCTAAGACCTGCTCGGTGTCCTGTGCAGTCTGTAAGTCTGGGACCAGTCAGCTAGGATGGTACATAAAACCGCTGAGCCGTGTGATAAATTGTGGAGCCCCTTGCGGAGGCGCCGGCCTAGACGTAGCTACATGGTACAGGTCCAAACCCGGGACTTCTGACGCCAGCCTGGTGCCAGGCTCTTTGTTCCGTGGGAACACTGACCCTCAGATGGGTGGGTTCTGCCGTAGCCTGTGCCCTTTGCAGCCAGAGGTGAGCGGATAGGTAGAAGAAGAAGTCCTTCGTCCTAACCTGAGAGGACTGTATGACTCAGAGTCTGGAGGGGAGGCGATCATGACATGTGCTTCCTAAGCGTCATCAGGAGTTGGGCCTGCACGCACTCGAGCAGCCACAGAGCGCCCCTGCAGTGGGCCTGCCTTTGTTCCAGCGTGGGGTCGGGGGGCGGTGGGCAGGGGGCCGAGGGCAATCAAGCTGCGTCTTCTCCAGACTCCGGATCAGAGATGGTCGGCGTGGCTGTCTTACGGGCAGCAGATTAACTGCTTCTCCTCCCTCACTATTCCTATGTGTGCACATCCTGCCCGGAGCTAAAGAGCATTCTCTGGGCAGGACGTCGGTTGGTAGGAAGCCACGGGGCCTAAGCCTCTGTTTATGACACATGTCATATTTCATGGACCACGTCTGGACCCCACCTGCCTCCTTAATCTCCCTGGAATGCTGGGGCTCCCTCCGTGAGCCCTGTGTTGTTCCGATGACTTCAGTGGGTATTACAGTTTCCAATTTCCTAACCTTTCTATTAAAATTAATATTTAGATTTTATAACTTTAAAACTGGAAGGATGATGGGAGCCGTATTTGATGTTTATGTCTCTCAGTCACGAAAATGCTCCCAATTTCACTCAGGCTGGGCCACACACATGTAGTCACAATAAATAGCATTCCGCGTGTTTACAGTACCGAGAGGATGAGGAGGACTTCTGTTTTTATACTGATGGGCTCAGCTGGGCTGGGGATACCATTGTTTACAATGAGCTACATTTTTTGTTGTTCTGATTTACCCTCAAATTAAATCTTTATTTCAGAAACCAACCCCAGGGAGGCTGGGAAACGAGGGAATGTAATAAACAGCATTGGGAGGAGGCCCGTAGCCACTGCTCGCTGGTAATTAGTCCAAATGTCTCAATCAGAGTGGTTTTCAAAGTTTTATGGCCGCAGTTCGGTCACAGGTTTATTTGTTAAAAGCCGGTTTGGCATTTGGCTCAGGGTGACCTTTGCCCTTTGGGGAGGGGCGTGGGGGATTTGGTGACATGGGACGAGGGAAAGGCGGGCTCGGGTTCGATGGGGGGATGATGCCCGTGTTTCTTCTTCCCATCTGTTCCCAAATGAAAAAGGGTCCAGATTTAAGTAACCGAGGAAGGGTTCGGCGTGTCTGGGCTTGGTTTTGAGGGCACACGACGGGAGGGCCGAGCCCCTGGGAGTGAGTGTGTGGGAGTGTTCCCACCCGGGCAGCGACACTGTCCTAGAAACCCTGGCAGGGGGTGGAAAGGTCATTAAAAACCTCCGGGTGCCTGGGGCGGGGCGGTGGCCTGCCCGGTGCACCCCCCTTCCCCCGCCCCAGCGTGGTGGGAAGAAGGGGGCCTGAGCAACATCCCCCCACACACACACCCGGATGTTCCCCGAGGACCCGTAAGCCGTGAGACCGCCGGGCTTCCCAGAAGAGTGACCAGAAAGCACTCAGCAGCAGGCCCGGCTCTGTTCTGACGACGCCCACTTTCCCTCAGGGATGAGTGAGGCAGGAAATGCAGAGCCCCTGGCAGCTAGTGTCCCCTGTGCTCCCCCGCCGGTCACACCGCAGTATTAGCTGAGCTGTGATCAGCACAGAGGTAGGTGTTCAGCAGCCCATTTTCTGAGCTGAACGGTAAGACGGTGGTGGAGAGGGAGGAGGCCCCTTAGAGCACGATGGACGGACGTTTTAAATCAGAAGCCCTGGAAACCACCATGTTCCTGTCACCAAGCCCTCTGCCTGGCTGCGGGTGGTGGGGGGGCTGGTGGTGACAGGCAGATGCACCTCTCCGTCTCATGCCAAGGAGGGCATGGTCGGAGGGTGGGGTGCCATGCTATCTATTTATTTTTAAATAACATCTCGAAAGGCCTGTTTCCTAAGGAACCTCAGAAATCATCCATCGCCGAGACCAAGGGTCAGCCCACGTTTTCTGCATTCTCTGCAGACAGGAAATTTTTCAGGTCTCCTGGGCCCCGCGGTCTCTGTCACGACGACTCGTTCTGCTGCGTGTGCGGAACGAAGGAAGTCGCGTGGCGATTCGTGATGAAGCTCCGTGTTCAAAGCAGCTTTGGCCTCTGCCGTCAGCCCCCTGTACCCTCACGCTTCACGCCCTTCCATTCCGCCCGCTGCGGGTCCAGAGAACGTGAGGCCTCATTGCCGGCTCGGACCGCGGAGTCAGGCCTGTGATGGTCGCGTCTGCACTGACCGTGCCCAGGCTCTCGTTCCATCATCATTCCCTGAACAATACAGGGGAACAGCTCTGGACACGGCTCTTCCATTTCATTACATATTATAAGTTACCTAGAGCTGATGTGAAGTATACGAGAGGATGAGTGTAGGTTATATGCAAATACGGAGCCATCTAACAGAAGGGACTTGACTCTCCGGATTTGCTGTCCCCTGGGATCCTGGCACCCAAAGCTACCCAGGAATAACTGTGCTCTACGCACTCGACTTAACCATTTATTTTCCCTTTTGTGGGTAACTTTCACTCTTTTTCAAAACTTTCTTCCTTCCTTCCTTTTCTCC
>NW_006433950.1:3691145-3720483 GCF_000325575.1 Pteropus alecto | reverse complement strand
GCTTCCCTCTCTGTCTTCTTCTTTCCTTTCTTCTTTGTGCCCTTTGTCTCTTTCTCTTTTATGTCGCGCACTGCGAAAGGCACGGCTGCATGCCTTATGGAGCCTCTAATAGGGATAGTAATGAGTAAGCGAATCATTAAAGTAAAATATCGTAGCTGGTGCCGGTTCCCTGTTTCTTATGGTTAGACTCCCTATTTTGTTCAGAGTGGCCATGCCCCAGATTTTTCCTGCTTCCCTTGTAGCTAGAGGTGGCCATGTGATAAAATTCTGGCCAAGAAGACACAGGCAGGAGTTCTTGGAGAACAGCATTCCTTCCCAAATTGAAAGGCAAGCCTCTTTTGCCTCTTCAATTCTTGGTTTTTTCATGGTCCTTCCACCTGGGATGCTGCTGTGAGTCCTGGAATTGCAGCAGCTCTTTTGTGAGCATGAGGATGAAAGTTATGTGCTCAAAATGGCAGCAAGAAGGTGGAGACAGCCTGGGTGGGCCTCTCATGACAGTGTTGATTCTTGGTACCAGCTCTGCACGGCCCACCTCTGAACTTCTCATTGCATAAACAACTAAACTTTATCGTTTAAACTAATAAAATAGGCCTTTCTGTTACATGCAACCAAGGAAATAGTAATGGACTAAATTATGAGTCATATCATGATAACAGGGGCATGGATTAAAATTTAGTGCTCAAGAATTATTTGCAGAATCTAAAAAGGAAAATAAGTATAACCACCCCCAAATTATTGAAATGTCACCTCACTCTGTATATCTCAACATTTAGCAATGCCCCCCACAAGTAGAGGAAAATGTGGCACCTCACTGGCAATCCAGTATCAGCATCCTTTTATGAATTATGATGACTGGGTTGTTTACTAGGTCTAGGAAACCAGCAAATTTAGATGGGAGGTGGTGGGTGGGCAGGTCTTGACTCGGTTCTAGAAACTTCTCCTTATAAAAGTTTTCCTTCGTCATGCAGGTGGAGACTTAGTTATGGATTCAGTCTGCATTGTAAGCAGGGCCCCTGCACTGACCATAAGCATGCTGCGCATTAGGGGACACTAGTGAGTGAAAAGCAGTGTGTGTGTGAGTGTGTATTTGTGTGTGTACATGCTTTGAGGGCGTAAAGGTAGTCGGGATCATGGCGACAGACTAGTTTTTACCAGTTTCAGAAACAGCATTTAACAATTCTCAGTGAAGCCCTCAACCAGCACTTGAAGCTGGCAGTCAAGGCCGCCTTTCGGCTTAGCAAGAGAAGAAACCCACAAACCCGCGTTGGCTAGTGGGCGTCGGCGGGTTGATAAACCGTTGCCGTGAACTTTAATGCTCAGAACTCTCACACACACAGCTCAAATTCTTGTGTGATGGGTGGGCGGGAGTGGTGACGACATGGGTGAAGTGGGAAACGCGGTTGAAAGTTCCTTGAGGGGGTTTAGTCAAAGGAGGATTCTTCGGGAAAGCAAAGGAGCGCCGCTCCGTGCGCTTTTGTTGGCGCCGACGCACACTCGATAGCATTGGAGGGACACGCTCATCTCGATTCCTTCCTGACACTACGTTATATCTGCGTTTAGAAGTCAGAGCCTTGGCTTACGTGGCCAAGATTCGTCCGCGGGCCAGGCCTCGGGAGCCACCAGCCCTCAGGCTTCCTCCCTTCCAGCTCCTTGATCTCCTCCTGGCTTCTTTCTCAGGGCACTGAACACACCTTGGCTGCTGGATGTTGCCAGGAGGGTTATTTATCTGCTTTTATGTCTGCAGAGAACCCTCGCACGGTGCCCCACCTGGGCGGCATTCAGAAGCTTTCTAGGAAATTTCACTGCACTTTGCAGAAACCGTCGGCTTCGGGTCAGCGTCCTGGAAGGGAAGACAATCGATTCTTTCGGCCTCGCTGATGCCGTCCTTTTTCCACGCGTATCCAGTGTGTTTTGACACAACCCCCTGAGTCATTGCAGTTTTCAATATTCCTGGGCCTCTAATGAAAGTCAAAGAGATGGGACTCTTGGCTTCATGTTGATTTCTGATATTGATGGCGCATTACCCCATTTATGTTTCAGAATCCTCGAGGGATAGAATTAACCCCCGGGCTCTCAGATGACACATATCTCTCGTGGGACCGTGGCCATCAAAAGCTGATACCGTCACTGGAGACAAAAGAAGTTCTCGAGACGCTTATGTCATTCTTATGCAGGTATCGATTTTTTTTTTTTTATCATTATCAATTTTATGGTAAATACAACAGCTGCAGAAGAATTGGTGAGAGTTTTTTCCCCCCCGCCCTTTGGCTGTAAAGCATCTTAGAGAGTGTTTGCCAATTTTCTGTCTCAGAAAAGGTGTCTTCACGTCTTGATTTAGCCCTGAATAATTCAACAGAATCTCTAATAACAGACTTGCATGTTGCAGAACCCCAAAACATGTTGTAAGCTTAAAGAGGCAGCAAGAAATTTAGCATCGCAAACAGAAGTCAGAGGCTCAAAGCTTGGAGGCCTTTGAAAGATAAGAGCCAGTGCCTCGCACATGTGCTGGGTGCTTGTTTTTGCTGACAGTTTCCTTGTTTTTCATAGAGCAGTGGCTCCTTAAAGGGACAAAGAACATGCCTGGAGTTTGGCTGTTCCTCTTAGTCTCCTTTTTATGAAATTTATCTTCTTCTGCCTGCCCGCCTTCCTTCCACCCATCCCATAATTACCGAATGCCTATAACATGCCAGCCACCGCATCAGATCTTGAGGCTCCGATGATTAGTAAGGGCAAACCCAGCCCTCATCTGCATTAGCATCGAATCTTGTTCTCTCTCCCAGTGGCCAGGCACTTTGGAGATCCACCAACGTCTTTCCCACAAATTCCCTGTCACCCTGTCGCACCCCGCCCCGCCGGTTTTTTCTTTAATCTTAAGTGGGTTTTGTTGTTTTGTGATTTTTTTTCCCACCAAAATCACAATGAGTGATTGATATACAAGAGAACACGGAAGGAAACTCTGAGTGCTTGGTTCGGGGAGGTCGTGACTTTGGAAGATGTCTTTATATAGCCGCTTCATATATTTGAAAGGTTGTCTTTCGAAGAGGAATTAAGCTTCACCTATATCTTTCATAAGGACGTGTCTCTGACTAGATGAGAAACAGATTTCGGCTGCAGGCCGCCGTAATTTTCTAACGAGGTAGAGCCACCGTGCCTTGCGCCGCGCTCAGCACGTGTGTTTGCATCTGCGTATTCTTCTCTGCGTGTTCACGCAGATGGCGCTTTCTCCGTCTCTGCTCCATCGACGTTCTGGGGCTGATAATGGGGACTTTGTGGGAGGCTGTCCCGCGCCCTGTAGGACTGTTAGCGGCATCCCTTCTACTCACTGGATGCCAATAGCACATCCCGGTTGTGACAGCCAAAAATGTCTCTAGTCTTTGCCAAATGTCCCCTGTGGGGCAAAATTGCCACTGATTGAGAACTATATAGTAAATGTATACTATGCGATATATGATATAAATGATATGTAATATATAGACACGCATGTAGGTATCCACAGCTTTTCGAAAGTTTGCATTATACCAGTTTGCTTTGATGAAAGACCCACATTAGTGCCTGTTATCAGAAACTGAAAGAAATCCAAGGAATATGTTCACTGTTATATGAGGTTCTTCAATAACATCGTTTCCTTATAACGTTGATGAGAAAAAAAAAAATCAATTTCTGTCTATGTGGAGCTTGCTCGTTCTGTGTGGGTTTTCTCCAGAGACTGCGGTCGCCTCCTACATCCCCAAGATGTGCCTGCGGGGTGAGCTAGCGTGTCTGAATTGTCGCAGTGTGAGTGAGTGTGGGTGTGTTTGTGAGTGGCCCTGAGTTGGAAGGGTGTCTTGTCCAGGGACGGGTCCCACCTGTGCCCAGAGCTGTGGGAGAGAGTTTGGCCACCCTCGACCCTGACCTAGAATAAGCAAGAAGGAAAAGATGATCTTACTTGTTTTTATTTGTCTTTCTTAAACATATGTGTAGCGCGCGTTCATTTCGATGTCGGACATCAGAAGTGTTTGAGATCTTTACTGAGCAGTCCGGCGGTGTTTTGTGAGCAGAACGATGCCTGAGCAACTTAACTCTTGTTTCTGTCAATGAGCCTGCGGTAAAAAGGGTTTCGTTACACGTCATTTTGGCTAAAGGCACAGTTTCCGAGAACCCATCGACAAGATGAAGTGAAGACTTAACTGTACAAAAAAAGACAAAACGCGAAAATAGCACCCAGCATCTACTTTGCAGCAAGCGGTTACCGAGGCAGCGGGCACCCCGAGAAGCGAGAGTGGCCCCACCGAGCTCCCCCTGCTTTGTACCAGCTGCGCATTTAGCCCATCATCCCTGCCTTTGCTGTGCGTTAGTGTTAATTTAGGTCTTATGTGTTTGTTATTTGCTATGATCTGGTAGGTTACGTGGGGGGTCTGGGAACTAAAATTGTTTTTCATATAAATTAATGGTAATTGCCGTTTTGACGTACGACAGGTTCCATAGGGACACTGTCCTCTCATAGCATTGGGTGGGTGGGTGTTGGGGTGAGTGGGTGGGTGGATGGATGGATGGATAGGTCGATGGGTCGATGGGTCGATGGATAGACGATAGATGGATAGATATAGATTTATCTGCGATACAGCTACGACTCTGACTTAAAACCCACAGATTCCCAGGCAAACCACGTAGCTTCCTGGGGGAGCAGGGGCTGCTCTGAGTTAGAGTTATTGAAGTAGACAATCACTTGTCGGATGGAGTGGGGGGGAACGTCGCTTCGGGTAGGGGGTTGCACGTTGCGATCGGTAGGCCCACCCCCTTTCCCGAGTGACAGGTTTTGTAATTCCGTAAGACCAGATTTGGGTTCATAAAACTGCTGTTGTTTCTAAGGTAATATACAAAACTAAGGCTGTGGCGGGGGGCCGGGGGGGCCGGGGGGGCCCACGGTGCTGTTTGAAATTTGAGGCAGTGTTTCAGGACGAGAGGAGTGGAAACAGTGGAGCTCGTTTGAGTTTTAATTGGCAATCAAAATTTTGCTTCCTCGATGCGGGCATGTCACTGTAAAAGCCCACTCAGGACGTCACTTCTTCTGGCTGAAGTTATTAATATGTGTTGATTGATGTCAAAATGGGAATTAAATCATAAATGTGCGTCAGGGCCTCGGGCTGGTGGCTTGGCAGCTCCTTTAGCCTTGTCACTTTGGAGAGACAGCTCACATGGCCTCGCCTCATTGTTTTTGATGATTTCTTAAAGATTTCACTTTATCATCGTCTGTCCACGAGCGGGCTTGGCTCTTCGTCCCGTTAGTATTGCCTCGGCCGCGGCGTAGTCAGGATGAAGTCGTTTCCCGCAGAGGAATCCTGGGTGGGTTTCGGACAATGGGGCTGCACACTCTGTAACAAAAACACAACAAAACGAAGTGTTCCCAATTAGTGCTGTTTACAGACACGTAACACCATGGCTGCTGATCGCGGCGTATGTTCCTTTCCCACGGGAGCCCCAAATGTTCCTAGCACCCGCTCGCAGGCATAAAAAAGCACGGTCTTTCTCATTTCCAAGTTAATCCAATTTGAGTGTGGGCTGAGTGGGAGCAGAGCTTCCGAAAGGCCTGGCAGAAGCGGGGAGCTCAGCATCGTCGCCAGACCACACACGTTACGTTTAATAGCCAGACCCCGCGCTGGACCAGACAGGAGAAACCTCAGCGGGGCGAGCGTCCCCATGCCGCGGACACCCCCGTGCCGCGGACGCCCCCGTTCCCAATCCGTCACCTCCCACCTGAATTTCAGCCGTCTCCGGAAGGCTGTCACCAGGAAGGGGCGCCCCGACATGATCCTGCCCTTTCTCTCGCTTCAAAACGATGTCGGTTCTTCTGCGCTCAAGCGATGAAATTTAAAGTCCGAGCGACTGGGGCAAGTGACCCTCTCTACGTCACGTCACCCCCAGGCCCAGCCTCTGCCGTGTGAGCCACCCCGTCCTCAGGCGACAGCAAACAATGAGCGGGCCTTCCCCGTGCCGCACTTTCTAAGGACGGGCCTGTGTCTTTTGTGGTCCAGCTCAAATGTCCCCTTTGCTGCGAAGGCTTCTCCATGTCCGTGGTTGGGACACACTTTTCATTCTCCGGAGGTCCCTCGAAACAGTGTATCCAGCTCCTCAAGTGACGTCTCAGTTTTATCTGTTTACAGATTTGCTTATTTATCTGTTTATAAATCTCTTTATTTTTCCCCCCTCTAGCTATGTTAAGCATCTTTCTTGAGGCCTAGGACCTAAATGTTGAGAATTCAAATGTTTTGGAAAGAACGCACAAATAGATCATTCAATGTTTAAGTGTGACTAGGCAAACAGGTCCTCCCCATTTGCAAAATATTCCTTAGAATGACTTGGAAAAAAAACAAAAAAGCAGAAAACCTCATTGTCACAGCATAGAGTAGCGCTAGAGCGGATACTGGATTCAGTCCTGACTTCGCTGCGTACCAGCCGCACGACCTCGGCGAGTTACTCCCAGCTCTCAGCTACGTCACCCGTAAAATGGGAGTAAAAACAGCGCCTGCTTCTTAGAGCCGTCATGAGGATGATACAGAGCAACGTGTTTAAAGTGCTCCGAGCCGGGCTCATGACCGGCACGACGTTAGCTCTATTTTGGAGACACCGACTTTCCCCAGGATCTGTCTAATGCAGGGGTTCCCCGCCTTACGGAATGTAATCATTAGGAATGATTTTTTAAAAGATATAGAGATGCTGGGGCCTCACCCCAGGCCAGTTCCATTAGAAGCCCTCGGCCAAGGCCTCTGGGGTGTGAATTTACTATCAGATGGTTAATGAAGAAACTGTAAGGATGTGTTTCTTTACGGGAGAAAGACTTGGATTAAGAGACCAAAGAAGGATGGGCAGGCGCCCAGAAGCTGGCAACAGCGAGGAGCCATTAACACCGCTGAGCCGAAGGAAGAAGGGAAACAGTGTGGCTGCACTCAGTGAGAGCCGGGGCCCCGGAGCTCGAGGGGACTGTGGTGCCTCACAGGGGGCTCGGCCTGGAGGAAAGACAGCTCACCGAGGCAAGGAAGACGTGGCACAGAACTCCTCCCTCCTGGCCCTCTTTTCCGCCTGCCTCTCCATCTCCAGCTGGTGCCTCCCCCATGCAGAGCACTGCCATGATGCAGCTGGCAGGGGGCTGAGGGAGCCAGGCCCCAGGAGGCAGCACCCTTGGGCACAGACCGGAGAAACGAGGGCAGGGAGTGGGTTTGAGAAATCAAAGGGGGAAAAAGCCACCTCATCAGTTTTAGGGGGAAAAGAGTCCCCAGGTGCTTCTGAGGCACAGAGAGGAATGAGGCCCGTGGCCTTGGCAGCGCATCCCCAGTGGCCCTCTCTTTAACTCCTCTGGCAGCCAGGGAAGAGAGCCACCCATGGCCAGAGAGCAGATGGATGGCTCCCTAGGTATGTCCTCAGGAGGTGCTTCCTACTGCAGTCCCTCTCCAGGACGCTGGGGACTGGGCAAATGGTTTCGAGGAAGTACCCCGGTCATATACACCAGATGGTCATATACCCAAGGTAACAGTGGCTTCCTTTCTGGAAGTTTCGGTGCTGGAAACCCAGGAACCTCAGCTGATGGGGCTCTGTAAATGGACCCCCTTCCGTTTGGGAAGGAGGCTCCCAGCTCTTGCCTTTGTGTTTTTATTCAAGCAAATATGCCAGAAGAGACCCCTGAGATTTCTACCATATGTCAGATCATATGACTCAGTCTCATTTGCATAAGCCCACGGTGGGATCTGCGAGTGGAAGGGTACAGCACGCCCCAGACAACATGCTTCAGTTCGCATCGAACCCGCCAGCTTGCTTTGCCATCGACTGTGTCGGCACATTTCAGAAGACTTCATTTCTGCTGCTTCCTTTCCAAAAGGAGGAACATATAAATCACAGGCGCAGAAGTAACTAGCAGTTGTGACATTTTGTTACAGAGTTTAATTACATGAATCATAAAATATTGCTACAATTTTCCAAACTGTTAAACCTTAATTAATATGAACCCACAGGGACCACCTTGATCGTTCTGAATATTCCGAATCACAACTATACAGTAGTGCTTCCATCCGCCTGAAGTGCTTTGTAATTTGCAAAAAGTGATTAATTATTAGAAATGAAACCAGACAAATTAATTTAATATAAATGAGGCCGTACATGAGTTGATTAATTCTTTTTAATTACCTATATGTTATTTTTTCAATAGCCGAACAAAGGACCCCATTCTTCTCCCGCATGTTCGTATTCATTAATCTCATTAGTACAGAGTATTAATATAATTTTATCGCGCATTCCAGAAGTACGGCACATTGACAAACCATAATGAATCGTGGCATTAGCGCCCTATCACTACATTAATTTCAAGACACGCCGGGCTCATGTGCAATTTACTTCGAGACTCACTTTGAAACGAGCTGAATAAGCGTGTAATTATGACATCTGCTTCTTTTCAGGTACCTCCTTTGTAAATCAGTGACAAAGGAATAGCAGGTTTAAATATGTGTTAACACTTGGGTAGCATGTATAATTGCAATATGGCGATGTGTAATGAAGATTAAATTAGGCCGTACTATACCTGACATACGCAAGGGCGTAATTGAACTATTGTCATGATTACAGTCGAAGCAGCTGCGAACTACCAATATTTGAATCGAGGAAAGTGAAATGGAGTTAGAAAAGCAGGCGAGGACGATGGTCTCGGTGAGTCCCCACGAAGACGACCGTCTGAGAACAGGATGCTGCCAGCTCCAGCGTTTCAGCTTCTTCTCTTGTTTTGGCTGATGACAGTTGGTCATGAATTTCATGACATTTCCCAAAAGGGTCCATTTCGGATGTCACTGGGGCACGACCTCACGCTGCATATCTTGTGCGCTCAGCACTTCTTCCCCGGGCCACGGGGCGGGCACCGTGCCCACTGTTCCCATCCTGAGCCTCAGGCGGGAAACAGGAACGCTGGGATTGAAATCCCGACTCTCTGCGGGGTTAACCCTAGGTTTCCCTGAGTGAGACACCTCAGACGACAAAACGCCTCGAGATTGCCCGGGAAGCAAGGCAGCCCTGGAACTGGCTTTTAGGGGTGACCCAGGAGGAAAGGACTTAGGGGGACGTACAGTGATCAGAGGCCAATGCAGAGTCGGAGTAGAGAACAAAATCGCCTCTTCTATCACAAACCCTCCCCCGTCTTTCCTGAAAACAAACCCTTATGGCGATCTTTAGGATATATTCCATTTTTGGTAAGGATTCGTCACATGCCAAATCTACTGTGTCCCTTGGGTGTTCCTGGGCAAAGTGGGGGCCCACTTAGCAGTGCCTATGGTTTTGCTTTCTTGGAAGCCCATGAGCGCTTGAGTGTAAGGCTTGACGGGAGCCAAAAATATTCACTTTCGAGCTGAACACACACTCCAAAGGAATTGGGGGCCATATCTCAAAAAGTTGTTGTTCAAGAATCGTCTTGCTCGATGACATTCCGCTGCCAGCCTTTTTAAGTTGATGGTGAGGAAACGTGACGAGAAATCGAGAGGAGATTAAAGGAAGACTGCTCCGCGCGAAGGTGCTCAGGGCACGTGACGGGGGGGCCCTGCCAGCGCTGGCGAGAGGGCGCGCAGGGCATTGCTGGTGTGGGGGGAGATGGTCAGCTGCTCCCAGTCACCTCGGGTCAGCCGGCATTGCCTTATTAACCTAACGCCTAAAAACACCTTCCGGGAGAGAACGCGATATTTACCCGGTTATTGTGACAGAATCGTTCACTGTAGGATTTGGCGGGCGACTTAAAGATTCTGTGCTTCAGAGTGTGACTTCCGAGTCAGCCACCGCACGCTCACCTGGCAGGGTCTTTAAAGCGCACGTCCCCGGACCCCACCCCAGCGCTTGGGACCAGAAGCTCTGGGAGCGCTGAGGTCTACGTGTTTAAAAAGCTCCTGGTGATTCTTTATGCACAATTCCTGGCCTAGTCTGCCTTCCTGATGTTACAGAGGAGGAAGCGAAGACCCGAGAAAGGAAAGGTACAGCGCCAGAGCCGGGCGAGAGCGCAGGCAGCCGGCCTCCTGGGCCAGGCGCGCCCCTCCGCACCGTGTGGGAGGAAAAGGCGGGGTCCGGCTTTCACCGGGCAGCGGGCTCCCGCTCCAGCATCGCTGAGTCTGTGCTTTGTCAGATTTGGCAAACGGATGTTACGACGTTGCTGACTCTCCCCAGGGGCGGGCAGGCCTGCCGCAAACTCGGGAGTGCGCAGGAGCTGTCCTGTTCAGTGCTTAGAATGATCATTGGAAAAATTTCTGCAAAGTTTTGGAACAAGGAAGAAAAGCATGACTTTGAACTGGCCGTGAGGGTACGTTAGTGTCAGCCTTCTTTCTCACTCATCCATCGGTTCCTTACCATCCATTCATCTTACGACCTTATCAAGCTCATCCTACGTCACATGAAGCATGAAGATGACAACAGTAAGCAAGAGAGAAACAGTTTCTGCCCCGAGCAGGAATCACGTAGATCTGACCCGTTTGGCTCTCGAGGTGACTTGAAATAAAACGACCTGTCCCATGGGTCGTCTCTCCTTTCTGTGCTCGTGACTGAGTGCACGAGACATCACAGCAGAAAACGGCTCAGCGGGCAGCTCTCATTCTTCCCTTTTCCTCTCCTCTTCCGCTTTGCCCCTTCCCGTGAGCGAGTGCGTGAGAAGCCATTCGGGACCAGCCTGAATGACTGACCCTGTGCGTGCCGAACACGCCTCGCTTCTGCTTGTCAGCCCTGCCAGGAAGCCCCACGTCAGCCATCCCCGGAGCATCCCCGGAGCATCCCCGGAGCAATCCCGGAGCATCCCCGGAGCATCCCCGGAGCATCCCTGGAGCATCCCCGGATGCAGAGGTCTTCCTTTCATCTCCTTCCGGTTCCCCTTCGCATCCCCTCACTAGTTACCAGCTTGACTGCGTGTGTAACAAACGTGTACTGTTTACTGTTCAAATATCAAATAATTGACGGCAAACTGAGGACGACATTCAGAATGACTTAGTTTCTGTTCCATATTAGAGCTTCTGGTGTAATAGATGCCTATTTTAGAATCTCTAGTTCCTTAGGGACTGGAAGAAGCAAGCCAGCACACGTTGAAACAAGGGCACAAGCTGAAGGAGAGCGAGAGAGAGTGAGGGTGAGAGAGACAGAGACGGAGGGAGGAGAGAGGGAGGGAGGAGGGGAGAGGGAGAGAGAGCATCAACTAACATGGGCGAGGCTATGCTGCAGCAGCAGGTCACACAGAAACCTCAGTGACAGCAAACCACGAAGGCTCTGCTCCATGTACTCAGAGCAGCCTTGACCTTGAGCACTGCTGTTACTGCCCAGAGGCCAGGGAGTGAGCTTCGAAGGGTCCGAGACCACAAATTAACCTCTAGTCCTGATATGTCCCAAGTGACTTCTACTCACCAGTCAGTCATTGGCTGGTTAGTCCCATGGCCTCACCCAAACATGAGGGGCCAGAGAGCATCATCCTCCCATAGGCCCAGGAGGGAGAAGGCTGGAAAGACTTGGCAGGCAGCACTAAGGACTAGCACAAGGGGTAACCAGATGTCATCATCCTTGTTGAAGTATCTGGTCGGCTTGGCAGAATGAAACTCCAAATTGGATAAGACGTGTCGGCCCGACCTGAATTTCTTTGCTGAAAATCGAGCACCTCGCCCATCTAAAGAAAGTTGCTTGGCTGACCTAGTTTCTGTTCATGAGTCAAAGTGGAGTTTCTTGGCAAGTTGCAAGGAAAAGGCAGGTCCATCGTGCTCGTGACTGTATTATGGCGAGATGGGGGGCAGTAAGTTCTCAACTGGCTTCGTGATATCTCTTCTTGTGTATGGAAAACGGAGACCTGTCTTTGATATGGGACACTTATTGCATGATGACCAGTTTTGTCCTGAAGAGTTAGGTGACAAATCAGCAGGTCAAATAATATAAAAATGGTTCCGTAGAACAGATGAATGGTTTTTTGTTTGTTTTTGAATTTTATTCTTTGGAATTTTAAAAGTTCTTTTGAAACCACAGGGTTCTCGAAACAAGGCATCCCCTGACAGCGGGAGCTATTTCTGCCCAGAAGAGGAAAGGTTAACGGTTTTCATAATAACGGGTTTCGCCCTCATGGCATAGATGAAGCCTGCAATTGTTTCTGTCTCCTCTAGGCTTGTCTAGAAGTCTCAGTGGTGGGAGGGAGCCAGTGGGAATCACCGTGGAACGCGAAGCCAGAGCTGCTGTGCTCAGTGTGAGAGGTCTGCGATGTGTGCTAGCGGACTCATCACTGCACGCTAGCTAGTCTCAATGTTTAGATCCCTTGAAATGCCTACGTGGAACCGTATCTTATCCTAGGACGTGTAGTGGAGTATATCTTACCTAATAGGATGCAGAAGGAAATTCTGGAATCTCACATACTGCTAGCCAGGCCCGTAAGTTGGAACAAGGACTTTGGAAAACTATAGCAACATGTACTACAGCCAAACACATGCTTTACCTCTGACCTCGCAATTTCACTGCTAGGTATATTCTCAATAGAAACGAGTGTATGTGCTCAGCAGTCAATGTGTGTAAACTGCTCAGAGCAGCAGCAGGCATAAAAGTCCAAAACCAGAAACAATGCACATTCCCGGAACATTTGAATGAGTAAAATGGGACGCATGCATGCGATGGAATGCTACGCAACGATGCACGTACGGAGCCACTGCTGGGCGAATCTCTAGATATAATGCAGAATGAAATAAGCCAAACCAAAAAAGAATGCCTATAGTACGACGCTGCTCAGATAAATGCAAAAACAGGCAAAACTAATCTGTGCTGACAGAGGTGGGGATAGTAATCACCTTCGGGGAGGAGCTGGTGCCTTCTGGGGTGCCGAGATGCTCTGTCCTCACCTGGTGGGGGGCGGTGACGTGGGTGGAGAATGCATCCGGATAGAGCATTTGCTGCAATTAAAAATTAATAAACAGAAAAGGCATGCTGGTTTACCTAAATAATCTTTTAGTTTGATCTGTGCAAAGACACACATAGGTGTGTCTGTGTGTGTGTGTGCGTGCGTCGGTGAGTGTGAGTGTATGTGAGTGTGTGCATACTGTAATTAGCTACATGAAGGTTTGGTAACTTAACCATTCATTTACCTGCTCGATTTCCTTAACCGTAAAATGATGAAAACAATAACAGTAGCTGCCCACAGGACTGTCGAGATGGTCAGAATAAGAGATACACGTGTTATATGCGGAAAGATAAGATATATATGTGTGTGCGTCTGCGTGGGTATCTATGGGTGTGGGTGTACACAGCTACACACACACACACACATGCGCGCACACACACACACACGCACACACACTTCCTACGTAAAGGGAGGAAGAGAACACTTACCAGTTGCCCATTCGTTCCATTCACTCGCTTATACAACAATATATATCAAGAGCTCACTCCATTAGGTTCTGTTGCGTAGGCTGGTTATAGACTGGTGAACAGGACAGATGGGGCCTCTGCCCGCACGGTGTTCGCACTCGAACCGGGGAAGGTGCGCGATAAAGCAAGCGGACACATAGACAAGCCGTGTAAGTTCAGTTTGTGAAGGACAGGTGACAGGACATTGACTACCTGCTGGGAAAGGGGGCGGAGCTAATTCCAGTGATGGAGTCAGAGGCAGCCTCTCTGGGGAGGTGACCTGGGGCCGAGACTTGCGGGATGGAAGGAGCAGGAGTTGGGGAGAACCTGGAAAAGACCGCTGTAGGCAGAGTGCGGAGTTCTGATTCGGGGGCGTGCAGAACGGGTGAGGTTCAGAAGTGGGTCGGAGGGAAGAGAATGCAATCCGTCCTAGGGGCACGGAGAGTAGGAGGGGAAGCTGATGCTCGGCCTCGAAGGCCAGCGAAGAAGTTTAGTTTCACTCCACGTCCACCTGAAAAACAATTTAAGGGTCTTTGAAATTTTGTTCAGTGTTTTAAATATATCACTCTGCCTCAGTGAATTACTCTAAATATATTACTTCTTGGACTTTTATGCCTTTAAATCGCACAAACTGGAAGTCTTTTAGGAGAAACTGAATTTATTTGTAAAAAAAAAGAAAAACAAGTCCTTGATAACTGGAATAAAGTAGGAAAGGTAACGGACATGTTAGCGGGAGTCGAGGTGACAGCAGTCAGCCTGGTTTGGATTTGTACCTGGGGAGAGGGTTCTTCTCATGCCTCTGAGAAGGGAGCAGAGGCACTTGGAAGCTGGAGAGATAGCGAGAGGCACCTAGAAGTTTCAAGAATGAAAGTGTCTGCTGTTTAATATAAAGTGGTTTATTGTGATAGAAATACCCTCTCTTCCGTCCCCCCAAATTCAGTAAAGCCTGCTATTCTCATGAATGTTCACGTGACCTGGGCGTCTGTGGTGCTCACGCTGAGAAGGCGTGCTGTAGGGGACAGTAAGGTGTGAGAGACAGAGTGGCCGTGAGACCACGTCCCAACACGCCTCCCGAGGCGTCTCCGCAGCCCTGAGTAAGGGACGGCCTGGGACAGAGCACGGGGTAGAAACAACAATCTTCTCTCAACTCCAAGGCTCAAAGACCCATGTGCCATTACATTTCCTGTTACTCAAACTAATGAAAAATGTTTGCGCTCACTTGTAGACAGTTTCCCAGTATCCAGCGGAGGGTGCGTTACTCAAGGCACCGACACCGTCGGAAGCTTTTTCCGCAGCTCTCTTTCCAGTACCAGAATTCCTGGGAAGCATGACAAGCAGTCGCTCTGGGTAGAGTGAGGAACACGTGACCCAAGCTGTGCCACGGTCCCCGTAATGGGGATGCAAGCACAGACCCGAGTCAGCCCTCTCTGGGAGCCAGCTGGAGATGCTCGGGCGGCTTCCGGCTCTCTGAGCATCCCCCCTCCTGACTCCCGAGTCCCCTCCCCGTTCTGTATCTCCAGGGTCCTCCCCAGGTGGGACGCAGTACGCTCAGCGGGACTGGCATTTACAAGAGTAGAATCATGTTTTCCCACCCAGAGGCGCTGTCCCACGTAGACGAGTTACAGCCCCTGAGGACCCATGCTTTCCGTCACGTTCAGAGGAGGTTCGAGGCCCAGACTTCGGGGCCAGACCGCCCGGCCCACGTCTTGTTCTGCCTCTGACCAGTTGGGTGACCTTGGCAAGCTGGAGGAACCTCCTCTCTGCCTCGGTTTCCTCATCTGAAACATGGGGATAATTCTAATGGATACTGCATGGAGTTTTTGTAAAAGATTGAAGGGGAATATATAGTCACATATAAATATCTTCAAACTTATTTATAATGTATGTATATATTACATAAAATCACTTACTGTGTATAGAATTGAAATGGCTGCTCAGAAGATTGTTGTAAAGAATAAATAAAAATATATATTTATTTGTATATTCATCTTCTAAGTGACTATATACACTTAGTTTAGATATACATATACACATATCTATACACTTAGTTTATATACATATATACTTTGTTTATATATATTTATAGTATATATGTACTTAATGTATAGATATGTAATACATATATATCATGCACATATATACATTTACAAATATATATACGTATATACCCACTTATCACTTAGAAGGTTGTTACCTGGGTAAATACTCTAAGTTTATGCAACTAAAATTATTGTTACTTATAGACCACATACGTTGGTGATTATAACAGAATGCTAGTTCTATACAATTTTTTCTGTAGCTAGAATCCAGAGAACAGCCCGTGTCCCCCAGTTTTGCCTTCGGAGGGTTGGGGCGAGGGCGTGTGACAGAGCTGACTCCCTGTCCTGCCTGTCTCGCACGGGCAGCAGAGATCATCTGGAGTGAGTGAGGTGTAGGCAGCGGAGGGAGGCTGCCTTTGAGCCGCCGCCTAACGTGAAATAGAAAACGCTTCAGGAAGGAGCCCCAAGGACTGGCCAGCACTGTAACGCCAGGATGCAGAGGGGGAGAGCGAGGGAAGCAAACGCAGGCTGTGAGCTGGGACGCGGGGCCTGTGTGCGGTGAGCGACAAGCGCTGCGCCTTACCGACCACGCTTCAGGGGCTCTGGGGACCCCGGAACTGGGGTTAGAATGCAGTTTAGGAAGGGAGAGCAGATGAAACTCTGGTGGACTGTGTAGACGGGATTATTCTTTGCTTCGAATTTTATTTGAAAGGGCTGAAAGACAGGGTCCAGTACCCTGGGCTTCGGATGGTGAAAAAACAGCCAAATGGATCATTTAGTTTCACTCATTTAAAGGCATTTTCATGACCCTGAGCCTGAGAGAGAGGCAGGCAGCCAAGGCCTGGGGCCGGGAAGAGCGAGGAGTCTGCCATAGGGAAAAGGCCCCTGGCCCTTTGTCTCTCAAAGGAATGTTATTTGGTCACTGCCTGCTGGGTGAGGCCAGACCCAGCAAGAATGGGCGTTCGCCCTGCCTGTCGCCCAGGTGAGCGAAGGTCAGGATGCGGAGAGTCAGGACCCAGCAGCCGGGAAATCAGAAAGCCAGAGGACGCCTCCTGGTCCTGTGCGTCTGCCTGGAGGAGCCTGCAGAGTCCTGAGGTGGCCACAACAGCTCTATCAGAGTCACCTGTAAGGGGCCCAGGACTGAAGAGGAAGTGCATCTCGTAAGCCAGCTGGCTAGTTCGAGGGTTTTCTGTGTTTATTCCTTTCCCACAGCACCAGCTGGACACGTGCTGTGTGACCCAGATCTCTCATCGAGGCCATCTCTGCGGCTGTACCACCTGTGTGGTCACACAGGGCCCCGCACTTGGAAGGGCCCAGTGTTCAGTTTAGTGTGGATGGCACGGCGTTGTCATCTTGAAATTCTCAATAATTCTGAGAAAAGGGCCCCACCAATTATGTCACCGGTATACTGACGTCCCCAGCTGCCAGGAGTGTTGGCTAATGAGAGCTCGCAGCTCAGCCAATGACCTTGTCTGAGCAGAGCCTCCTTGCCCAAGGTCAAACCCTTTTCCCAGCGGTGATGCGATGCAGGGTAGATCTGAGGGTACAAGGACCCAGTCTCTGTGCTTTACCCCGGGCACCTGGCAGGAGCCCCGCTTGCTCTGGAGGCCCCCGAAGGTTAGGCTGCAACCGCCCCACAGTCCAACAAGACCCCTGTGCCCGCCCCTGCTTCCATACTGCCTCGTGCGTGTGGCTCATGGGAGGCCTCCCAGGGACATTGCACGCAGATGTCCACCTCGGACGCCGGCTCGGGGAACCGGAACTCAGACCGCGAGCTTCGGGGAAAGGCCTGCGTATGTGTCCCCTTCCCATCTCAGGGGTGCTCTGGGAACCAGAGGCAGCATCTTGGTCCACATGTGGACCAGGAAGTGTGCATGGTGGCAGAGCAATAATCAGTGAATGTCTCCCCAGGGGAAAGAAGAGAAAATGAGGTGAGTGGCCCCCCAAGGCCACACAGATGGTAAGAGTCTTAGCCAGGATTCAAACCAAGGCTTCCTGACCTCTGAGTAGATTCCGTTACCGTAGGTTGTCACACCCCTTAATCCCACAGGGAGCCTGGCGGTGCCAACTTAGCGGTGCCAACTTAGCAGTGCCAACTTAGCGGTGCACGGGACAGCGTTAGGTGCGTTCTTCCCTTCTTTCAATATCCAAAATATTTTCTTGGTAACTTGCTGGTGGCTTTTTGTGTATTACTCTGTTCTAACCTAGAAATCATCCTTTCTCTTGAGATTCAGACAAAAGTGGGTAATTTCGTCACCCATACTTAGTAGAAACTCAGCTTTCCTCCAAACACCTCTAGGGCTCCTCCGGGTGAACTCCAAGCACCAGCTCTTCTCAGGGGGACACATCAGAAAGGCAGATCGTCGGGTCCCGCCCTAGCCCGGCTGAGTCAAACCCTGGAGGTGGGGTCCAGCAATCGGCGCTTCAGCAAGGCTTCCAGAGGATTCTGCTGGGCTCCAGGGGTTAAGTTGACTGTCCCATATTTTACCAAAAAAGAAAAAAAAAAAATGAGGGGCATATCCCCACAGCACAACCCAGTCAAAACCTAAAGCCGACTGCTGGGCTTTAGGACTCAACAAAAATAGCCTTCCGTTATGGTCATGTGCACGGATGGCCCTGCTTATCAAGGTCAATGCGTTGCCGTGACTTCGGGAATTCAGTAGTCGCTGGAATGCAGGTCTCTCTCTCTCTACCCAAAAGTAGAGCTTCCCTACGAAAGATTTCGTAACCTGAAATGGTGGAAAGTGAAAAAGCAACTACCATGAATTGATATGGAAAAAATTCGAGCATTCCCAGGTCCAAAAAGTAACCTACCAGACCATAATACCAAATAACACACAGAACCTAAAATGACAGCGACACGCGGTTCAAGCAGTGCCCCGTGGACCGCCCAGACGCACGCCGTGCCCCCGACCTCTCGCTGCAGGGCAGATGCTCAACGCTGTTGCTGCTTTTCACCTTTTTCCGGAAAGTGAAAATCCTCTTCAGATTTCCTCCAACTAGCAAACTAGACGGACTAATGAAAGTCTTTCGTAAAAGCAAAGTGGCCTAACACGAACTTTGGAAAAGCAGGGGATACCCATCCAGCCCCGTCCAAGGTTATGCAAACTATTCTGGGGAGCGAAGGAGAAGTCTTCACTTTGCTCTTTGGGTGCCTGGTCCGTAGGACCAGCCTGCCCAGCTACGCTGCCCGCTTTCTTCCCACAGTGCGGGCGGGGCGCCCCGCCCTGCCAGGACGCATAGAGTGACACAAAGCATCGGCTGAGAAATGAGTGGTGAGTTGTGATGACAACCCAAACCACAAAGCTGTGCAGAAGCCCTCGCCGGAGGGGCCCAGGGGAGCAGGAGAGGAGCCTCGTCGTTGTCTCTTCCTAATTTGTCCCACACCAGGGGAGGGCGCAGTGGCTCCCACCTGAGAAGATGCCTCTGTTCATGCCCCCACAGCCCACGGACAGAATTCACTCAGGAGGTGGCCAGTGGAAGCATTTCCAAGGGAGACGATGAACAGTGACAGATTGGAAGGCTTAAGAATCTGGCTCTGCACCCTGCAAGGCAGACTCCAGTGCCTGCAGCAGCAGGTGGACTGCATTCCACAGCAGCACCAGGCCCTCTGCCTGTTCTGGCCAGAAGAGCTGGGGCCGAGAAGCTGTTATTTCACAGGAATATAGCTACCATGTGTCTAGCTGGAATTGGGTGCCAGGTGCCAGGCTAGAGTCGGCCTGGGCAACTTCTCCTGGGATCCCCACCCTTCTTCTATGAGGCCTGTATTATTATCCCCTGTGACCGATGAGGAAATCACTCTGTCAAGCTTAGAGACCTTACCCGCGTCCCACACTTCCTAGTGGAGCTGGGCCTTGAGGCGCCTCCAGAATCATGTTCTGGACCACCGCACTGCCTTGCCTGCTAATGGCCAGCACGCTGGGGGCCCGGTTATTCAAGGGTTACCTCTGTTTTGAAGCCCAACCTACTGTCTCAGGAAGAACCGGAGATTTCTTCCCTCATACTCCATAATGTCCTTTTTTTTATCACCATTCTTAATACACTGCACTATTATACTTGGTTATGTCCTTAGCTGTTCACTGTAGCTGAGTTGCCTGAGAGAAGGGGCCAGGTTGTTTAACAAGTTTACACTCCAAAGTCTGCCGCACACAACAGAGGTGAATGAATGGATGAACGAGTGAACAGATGAACAAATGAATGAGTGCAAGAACTCATGATTCCTGGTCCAGTGGTCTTTTCACTACTTTCTATAAGCCAACCATCTTTTTGTGGCCCTTAAATTTTCTTTCTTTTTCTTTTTTTTTTGAAGGGGGTAATTATTAACCAATTGAACTAGAATTACCATTTCCTTCTGATGTTTAGGACTGATAAAAATTATTTCCCCTGAGACCACACAAGATACTGATCACGTTTATAGAACAAACAAAAGCACCCCATTTTTTTTCTTATCTCCTAAGATACATTTTACTGTCTCTTTCAGTGTGATTGGTAGAAAAAAAAAATAGTGGCGATGCTCTCAGGCTATTAGAAAATATTGGCCAAGGCGTTATCCTCTTAAATGATTTTAAGCCAGACGTATAACTGACATCCTCCAGTGACGTATACAATTAAGGGCAGTTTTTCCAGAGTGACTCCCATCTTCCTGCAGTAACCTGAGTGTATGAATTTTGGCGAGCTGCTTCTAAGTATCACTGTAAGCCACTTTCGTCTCTTGGGTGTGTCTCTATTTTGTCTTTTCCTGATCATTTTCGTATAATCATATTCATAAAATCCAGTTCATTTTGTGCACCGTGCTCCTCAGTTGACATCATCTTATAAGCACTTTCCAGGGTACTAGAAAGTATCGGATGCCTCAAAGGTAGTGGTCCCTAATATTTCCAGGCGAGCGTATCCTAATTAATTTAGTTTTTCCCCTGTTGTAGGGCATTTATGTTGGATCCGATATTACGGTCTTATGAAATAGCGATGTGATGAATAACTCCGAGGAGAGAACTTTCTCTGAGCTCTGTCCTCGAACGTTTCCTCAGGGTCGGTTCCCAGCAACCTGCCATTTATTCTGGATAACTGGATTTGTGAGCGAGAGATGAGCTCGCCAGGGACATGGAGCAGGAAAAGAAAGTTAACTCCCTGGTCGCCGAACACTCTGAAGATTATTATCCAGCCGGGGTACATGCCACATTCCAGGAAAACAGTGCACTTTATTTTAATCTTTATTTTCTAACATATTTTTATTTAAAAACCCTACTCTCATTGCAAAGAGCAAAGCAGGAGGAATGTGTACGAAGGAAAAGTTGATGACGACCTTCTACCACAACCCTCCAATTCTCGCTATGATGACAGATTTTAACAGCTTGGTGTGTATCCTTCCACACCTTTCTCCATACAAATAAACGCATGCTTAGAGACACATTTTTAATACAAATGGGCTCATATATAATGTACTGCGTTCTGGATAACCTTTTTTTTTTTTTTTTCATTTAGCAATATACCATGGAAATCCTTTTAGGTCAGTAAGTACAGAGCCAGCTCCTTCTTTGTAAAAAACGAATAATGAGCCATAGTTTATTCAGCCGTTTTTGAATGAATGGAAATTCAGGTTGTTTCCAGATAAACAAAATTTCTACTAAGCTGTTAGAAAAAAATGTTCTGGTAGATTGTCTTTAAACATCATTTGAATCATTTCCTCCTTATCCTCGATTCTTCTGAACAATTCCTAGTGATTGTCATGGGATGATGTGTCTTCTAAACGGTCATGCCCAAGGCCGAAGACTGTCACAGAATACAGAGCTCAGCACACTTTTTCCTCAGATTCCCAAGCTGTGTGTGTGTGTGTGTGTGTGTGTGTGTGTGCGCGTGCGTGTGTGTTCCCATTTATATGGCAAGACAGGCCTTATTTTGGTTGCAACAAATATTTACCGAGTGTTCACTATGCCCCTTACAGCAGATACAGATGGAAAATGGAATTATAAAGAAACATACCAAGGGATTGTATGGTAAACTATTGAATTTTACTAAACAAAGGCTGATTAATACTCACTGGATCTAAAACAAGATGATGCCTTCAAAGGAACATGTGGTTTTGTAGGAGAGAGAGACCTTTACACAAATGACTCAAGGAAGAGAACAAACCGGAGACAGGCAAGCTGAGTGTGAGGACCGAGTGTGGAAGCGGCTAGCTTCGAGCTTCGCCTCAGGACGCAGCTGCGATTTGAGAGTTGTTTTAACCTGAAGACAGACAGTTCTATATGTTACTTAAAAAAATAATTAAAAAATGTGTGTTGAGGCGGAAGTGCAGGTAGGCATTAGAAACGGTCTTCGAAGCCAGCGTTTCCTGCCGGGGTCCTGGCCTCCGTGTCCAGCTGAGCGGGGATGTCTGTTACGGAGTGGAAAGGCCAGCTTCGGAGCCGGGCACCTGGGCTCAACTCCGTGACTCCTTGGTTCATCGGGTTTTCTTTTTGTTGTTGCTGTTGTTTTTATTTTTCATTTGATAAGCACCAAGCTTAAGCAAGGTGCTGTGCAGGCATTGTGGGGACAGGAGCGATCAAGATGAAAATGCCACCCCCATGGATGGATAATCTAGTGGGGGACAGAGGGAGAAGGCAGGCACTCGCCGACAGCGATGAGAACTGTAAAGACAGTAATGGAGGAGGCAAGGGAGAGGGCCTGGGCCACAGTCCAGAGTGGATGGTGACGGAGGACCCCTGAGGCAGGGCGTCATCTGGAACATGAGCACGTACGCGCGCACACACACACACACACGCACACACACACGCACACACACACACACACGCACGCACGCACACACGCACACACGCACGCACGCACCCCTGTGGGGAGAGCCTGCAAAGTCGGGTGTGCGCAGGCGCAGAGAGAGTCCGCATGGCCGAATGTTGGGAGAGGGGAAGGTGGTGTAGGACGATCCGAGACAGGATCAGACAGGAGAGTTTGGGTTTTATTTTAACTGCAGGGACAATCCATGGGCGAGTTCTAAGCAGGGGGTGACGTAATCCAGTTCAGACCTTCAAAATCACACTGTGAGTGCTACGTGACACATTCATCACGGAGACCAGCCGGAAGCGGAGCGAGTCGCTGGACGCTAATGCTGTGACCCAGGTAAAGGCCGATGGTGGCCTCAGCCCAGGTAGTGGCAGAGAAAAGATGATTCCTGGACCTTCTACTCAGAAGCAAGGAGCCTCCCACAGGCGAGCGACTTTGCCTCTCAAAGCCCACGTGCGCTCACCTGTGAAGCGGGGCTGGCCATGCAGGCTTCTTGAGGTTGGTGGCGGGATAACCTGCAAGTTCTGTGCTGACACCCAGCACCCACCGTGCCTGGCCCAGGGTGCGCTGCGAATGCCAGCCGGCGGCTCGCGCCGTGCTGCGCCCTTCGGCCAGATGGAAAGCGAGAAGCCAGCGGTTCGGGGTAACTGCGGCGAAGCACTGAACACTCCAGTGAGTTCTCATGAGATGAAACACGGGAGGAAAAGGGACGAAATGTAAGGAAATTCACGTGGACCTGTCAAGAGCAGCAGTGAGGCCAACGCGAAAGAAGGTTTCATTCCCATCCGTGCAAACATCATGTGTCTCGGGGAGCATCACGCACACCCCCCAAACTCAGAGAATCCTGTTCCAAGGGCAGAGATAGCCAGCAGAATGGGGCTTTGTGTTCTGTCCCCCCAAATGGCCTGGGAGTGGGGGAGGCCCTTTATGTCCACGGTAAACATGAGCCCTACTGCAGGTGTTTGAGTCTATCACGGAGAGGAAATGACTTTTTTTACACCTAATTTAATCTGAAGCTATTCACAGTTTAAAATGTTTAGTGACGGTGACCTTTTTAATGACTAACACATTGCAGGTGGTCCTGTTGTAGCCAGCGGTTAATGTTTGCCATCAGAAGACGTGGGGGAGAGAGAGAATTAAATGACCAGTCCGAGGCAATTGTCTTTGCATGGCGGGGTTCAAAGCACAGCTGGCTCTGAACGGAGCCACAGTGAAGGGTCTGTGGGGGAAGGATGGGTCCTTTCTGCTCAGTGGGAAAGCTGCTTTGCTCTTCTTGGTCCATCCTGGAACGGAGGTTTGGGCAGAAGGTCTCAGAAAGAATCGTCAGCCGGACACTGCTCGCTGGCTGGCCATGTTCTTTTTCGCAGTACAGATGGGTCTGTGAGAATCCAGTGGTCCAGGGTGGATAGAGAACTGCCTGGGTTGCTGACTATTGGCTGGATTTTCACACCGCTGTGTAATGAGACTGGTGTGGCCATAGCAGGACCAGGTAAAAAGCTCCCGTTTTGAGGCGAGCGCAGGAGGCCGAGAGGGAGCAGGGCGAGAGCAGCCCTCAGACCACGTGCAGGTCTCAGCAATGCTGGGACCACTGCATCCTGCGCACCCACGGGGGAGGGGCCTTTATTTTGATTCGCCCCCCAGCTAGGTGATGTGCTGGGTGCTCCATCGGCCGAGAGCCGTCGGTAAAGGCCCACACTTTGTCTGCAGTCACCTTTCTGGGCTTTTACATCCACTCCACACCCTACGGGCCTCGTTCAGGAGACCACGGCGGTTCACGCGTCCGGGGGAAAATGCCCCGTGTGTGCGCTTGGCGCTCAGAGCAGTGCGGCAGCAGACTGGCAGCAAGTCCCACCTCTGTCCGCAGCAGCTGGGGAAACAGGTCCCTCACGCAGAGTCCTGACTCCCCGCAAGCCCCCTCCAGGGCCAGGCAGAGTGAGAGAGCGCACTGATTCGGGGCTTTCTAGCAGCTCAGGGCAGCGCGTGCCACTGTTCCGGCCTCTCCCTCTCCCCTCGGTCCTTCCCCTTCCCCTCAGCCGCTCCTGAGGGAGGCACAGCTCCCCGCTTCCCATTCCAATGGGAAGGAGTGACAGGGCCCAGGAAGGAAGGGGACTTGAAGAAGCCACCACTTTTTCAGGGACAGCTGCTTCTCCGCTTAGCTGACTGGTACTGTGCTCCCGTCCATGAGCAGCGTCCTCTGAGTTCTGGGCGATTCAGATGGCGCCTGTTTCGTTCAGACCGTCCAGCCCTGCTAATTCCGTCTTAACATCCGTCCAGCCATCTGTGTCGGGCAGACTGCTGGTGCCTGTGCTCTGCAAGCCGATTCTGGCTTTCCGGCCTTCCGAGGTTTCTGCGGGTACGACGGTGCTTATAGCAGGAGGCCCCGGACTCACTGCACCGAGGGAAACGCTGGAGAGCGTGGACCGGCAGCTCTGCCACAGCACGGAATGTGCGCAGGGCTCTGAGACGCCAGCGGGCTCTAAGCATCCTGCACGGTCTTCAGTTCTCTGCCAGGGCCGAGGACTGAGCCACTCGGTGTCACGTATGGGGTCTCGAACTCACTCTACTCAGGGGGTTGTCTGGTTTCTTCCCTGATCTTCCTTTTAGTCATTGCTATTTTTAAAAAATCGTTAGGTTCTACACCTAGATTGAGATCACGGTTGCGCAACTCAGAAAATCTAAAAATCATCGAATTCTGCAGTTAAAATGCCTAGGAAAAAAGTTAACGTCAAAAAACGAAGCTACGTACAATGATGAGGTGTACATTTTTTGGTTTGTTATATCACTGAAAGAGTTTATAAAATGAAAAAGTTAGCCTAAAAATGAAAGCATTAGAACACTCAAATCTCTACTTTATGTCTTGATTTATAGAGCATCTTTTCTATAGTCTACGAGGTATATAAGAATCTTTACGTTATTAGCAGAATCCAGTCACTTAGTATAACATAGCACTAAATTTAAAATAATATGACAAAATAAGACCACAGATTTTAAAATACGAGGAGTTAACTGTTTTCACCTAGGGGCACGCGCAAGATCTAAAGGTGGCAGGAGGCATCCGTGTCCGGCATCCTCCACTCATGTTGAGGATGGTGTACGGAGGGAAACTCGCGGATTTTGGAATTCCATCTCCTTCATCCTCACGCATTCTCACCCTGAAACTTTTCCCTGAGCAGTTAAAGTCGGTACCTATATTCATGTGAGTCCTTTATTGTCCTGAAATTACGGCTTTTGAAGTTTCTTCCTTTCTGAAACAAAAAGAAAAGCCACGGGTGACATCAAAGAGGAGGCATTCTCCTCACCAGCAATTACGGTCGCTCAGCGTCGCTCGGTACCCACCCCGCTGCAAGCTGCCTTCGCCTTTTGTAGCAAGTACTTATTTTGATCAACACCTTTAGAAAAAGTACCTAAAAGAACCCAACTACCTATAAAATTCTCGCTGGATTCTTCCTGGCGGTGGTTGTTGTGAGTCAAAATACTCCTTTAATAATGCATCCTGCCATATATGATTGTGGGGGTGTTTTTTTTTCTTTTAAAGAAAACATTTAATTACTATTGGAGAGTTGTAACTGTGAGCTGTGAGTTACCAGATGTGAAACCAGACACAAGGGTGAGATTTTACAATTTCGGCACAGCTGCTGACGACCAAATCTGGTTTAGGACACCGTTGATGGATTTAAAAACATTACATTTATATTAAAAATAGCAGGGCCTCATATGCAGCCCAGCTGAAGGTCTTCTTGGCAAACTTGTTAAAATCAGAGCAGGTCCCCCAATCAAAGTCCAAAAACAGCCCTTTTGCTCTGGCCGGTGACATGTGCTGTCACTCCCTGCCCTCCCCTCCCCCACCCAAACATTCTCATGGAGACACATGTGTCTGGGCCTTTGTCCGAATTCTAAATTAAACCTGCGATTCTTTTCATTCGTGTGGTATATGCACTCGACGCCAGAGCGTCAAGCCTTGCAAGGCACCCTCGGTTTGTGCGAGCCTGAAAACCTTAATTGCTGCACTAAACATTTAAGACAGAGGTGTTGTTTCGTCTCTCTGCCCACCCCTGACCCCCTGGCATATGAATTTTTACAATGTAGGAAGAAAACAGCTCACCAGAGCTTACTTTCTCATCTCGCTCCAACCCTTCGCCCGAGTTCTTGAATCCGCAGCTCTTATTCCGGGCCAAACTGTCGCCACGCTTGGCAGAGCGTGCAGAACCGGGCAGAGCAGCTGAAATAACTTGGCGACGTCGGGCACCCTGACCCCCACACCCTGTGCACGCGGGAGCCGGCCTTGGCCTTGCCTCCAGTGCTGCCATTATTTTAACAAGAGCTTTGAGAGTTTCCAGAAACGTCTCCCGTGAAAGAGCCTTCCTTTCTTAAGCCAGGGGCGTGGGAGGAAGTGGACGACTCCAGTCCACGGTTGGAGCGCCTAAGGCTCATGTGAAGTGACATTGGTGTTGAAAACCTGGCCTCTCATAGAAGTCAGTGATATACGGACACGTTTAAAATGTATTCAAACTGTGCGGCAGGGTATCCAATGAGAAGCCAGCCTGTACCCTTCTGTCCCCAGACCCTTCCCTGCCTCCCCTGGCCCCTGTCTCATGCCATAACATAGGTTCTTCTGCAGCTTCCCATCCTCTGCTAGACACACACCAGCCAATGTCCGTGTATGCATGTGTGTAGACGCATAAATTGGGGCAAACTATGCGTCTTGTTCTGCGCCGCCCTCGTCATTTCATAATAGATCTTGGAGGCCTCCCCGTCAGACCAAACAGCGTCCTCGTTCTTTTTAAGGCGATAACGTTTTCAATCCAGTGGACATATTCAGCTTTGTGCTCATTGCACATAACGCTGAGAATGAATGTCCCTCTTCATATATCTTTGCTCCTATCTGTAAATATAGCTGGAGGATAAGTTCCTAGAAATGGAATTATTGGCTTAAATGCTTTATGCATGCATCTTCAAAATATGCACGAAACAGTGCCTGAGCGTGCCTGTTTCCTTACAGTCTGTTTGGCCGGTTCGGCTTTAAAGCGACAAGTTCGAGTTGAGAAGTCTCCACTCTACACAAAGTATGCTCCCCTCCAGTTTGAAGATTTTCGTCCCTCTCCACGTGAATGCGTCGTGCGCACACACACATCCTCACGCCCTCACGGTCTCACTCACTCTGGGAAGATTTCGAGAGTTCTTGGTTCAGCCCATGTGCGATGTCCGCCTCACGGTGCCGGCCAGGGGTACGGGAACCACATTTACATTCTAGGAGGCGCGTCATCCACAGGTTGTAAATCTTTCCTATTCTGGGGACACTTTTTAGGCCTCTACCACCCACTCCCTCATCTCCCTGCCTTCTCGGGCAGTCCCAGCACATCGGCGGAGTGGGCTGGAAAAAGCACCACGCTCAGGCTTGCGGCCCCGTACTCTGGCGTGGCAAACAGCGACGGAGTCCGTCTTTGCTGGAACTTGGCTTGAACACGCACTGTGGAAAGAGGACATCGAATCCCCGACAGCGGATGGGGAACGGGTCGGCTTTTAACGCGCCCCTGCTTTCCTGAAGGCTTCATCCCATCCTGTTCTACTGTGAATATTCTGCATACATTCCCCGTTCCCTTCCGATCACGGTCACGAAGCTTAGCGGAGGTGGGGGCAGAGAGGGGCCGAGGAGGCTGAGCGAGGGCGAGAAGGTAACGAAGACAAAGCCTTCGTGTCTGTCTAGTCAGCAGAAGTGGTTGTCTTGGGCTCTGCAGGTAAGCGAATAGTGGGGTGAACTTGAGGACGTCACTTCCCCTCTCTCGGCCCCAGTTTCCTCACCCATACAGTGAGTGGGTTCGACCAGATCAGCAGTTCTCAAAGTACGTTCCATGGTATGCTCCCCTGAGGCATTGACTCTGAGAAGAGAATTTTATAATCAAACACTGAAGTTCATGCAAATACCGGCTGCTCTCCACAGTACCTTCTCGTCTGAATATTCTGTGATTACCCGATCAGCTGGCACGAGTTCTTGTAGACTCGTCCTTGCCCCGCTCAGCTTCTGTAATTTTTTCTGTCTCCATGCTCATCTTGCATCCAATATTTGTCTCTTCAACCAGCTCGAGGATCAAGACCCTACCCGCATCACAGGGGCCTGCACACAGTAGGTGCTCAATAAATGCTTGGTATTGGGCAGAAATCACCTTAACTGCCGCACTGAACATTTAAGACAAAGGTGGTGTTTCGTCTCGAATCTGTTAGTGTGACTGCCTGACAGCTTTTGGGGTTGGCTTCTGTTGGATCCATGCGGATTTAGGGAGGGATCTGATGAAAATGAAAAAAAAAATGAGGGAGGGAAAAACGGACGGGATGGGGGCAAGAAAGACAAAAGAGAACAGAGAGAGGGAAAACACGAAGAGAGGAAAAGATCGTGCTCGGAGCGGAGACCGTGGGAGGGTTTGGCAAATGCGTAGAAATGCACGTTTCTGCGAGGCCCGCTGTGGGCCCGCGGAAGGATGAAGGATGCTCTGCTGTCTCATCCTAATAGTAAACACCAGCTGCCCATAGTAGGTGCTTCTGAATATTTCTTTAGTGAATCAATAATGACCATCACAATATAGCTAGTGTGTCCTGAACTATGTCTCTGGGCTAAACATTTGATGTCCATTTTCTTATTTACAACGGCCCTATAAATTAGATGTTAACCCATATCATAGATATGGGAACAGAGGCTCAGAGAAGCTAAGTCGCCTGCCCAACGCACACACAGGAACTCAGGTCAGCCCGACGCCGAATCTCCTGACCTCGACTGCACCCCCTCTCGGAAACACGCCCTCACCCGAGGGACCCAACGTCTGGCCATGCTGCCTCCTCAAGCTGCAGGGAGAACCTGTGTTTGAAATAAAAACTGAACCCCATCATTCTCTGGGAAAAACGACACCTTTTCCCCGTCCCCAGGCGTCTGTTCTCCCACTGAGTGCAGCGTGAGTGCCCGGTGGAAGGGGAAGGTGGGGAGAAGGGTGCTTCGCAGGCAGGTTTTCCGCTCCCCTTGCTTCTAAGACGCCTCCACTGATGGTCGGGTGAGCGGTCAGCACGGGCACCCCGGCTTCCTCCGCGTCCCATGGGGGGCCGCGGTGTCTTTTCCCTGTAAGACTTCGGCGTGTTTGGGCAGCGAGGGTGGAAGCGGGGGACAGATGCTCCGCCTTTTCCCATCTGCT
>NW_006433950.1:3671446-3691130 GCF_000325575.1 Pteropus alecto | reverse complement strand
ACTGCCTGGCACCCCACCAGCTCCCTCGCTGCTTTTCCTGGGGCCTGTGGCCCCAGGAGGAAAAACCTCCTGGGGGAGAGCTTTATTTAGAAAAAGCCTCCAAATTGCAAATTTAAAAAAAAAATATATATCTCTAAAATCTAAATGCTCACAGACCTTGATATATTTGCAATTTGTTTGTGGAGGGGCAACTGGCCTCTCCCAGTGCGGGTCCCACAGAACGAAAGCCCCCAGGTTAGACTCTCTGAGCTGTCTTATGCCCCAGTCCCCCCTCTTCCTAGGTCCCCAGGCTGTGAGAGGTGTCATCATCAGCCCCGTGTGGTTCTAGGGCTGACATGTGCACATCCAGCCTGGCTGACGGGGGCAGACGCTAGTTCATCTACATAACAGAAGATGGAGCCCAACCGAGGTGGGGAGCTTAGGGGGAGAGGCAGACAGAGAACGGGAGTCACTTGGAGGAGACAGAGGTGACAGATCCAGGAAACTGAGGGTTGGGAGAGGTGGAGGACGGACAGGGGGTTGAGGGTGACTTGTGGGTGGGTGTCGTACAACGTAATTCCCTTGACCATCTTTCAGAGAGATTTTCGTGATCGCCTAAATCGCTTTGTGATTTTCTTAACGTTAGACTGCTTTCTGAAATGTTGTCGTTACAGATCGCACAGGTGGCTTTTCTTTTCTTTTCTTTTTTTTTATCGGAGATGCAGTAGAGCAGCAGGTCATCTGACTTGCTGAAAGTGTTGCTCAACTCCAAGGTAGCCAGCGTCCCAGACCCTGTCCCCGCCTCTCCAGTGCGCTGGACTCTGTCCAGTGGCTTCCGGGTGAGGAAGTTTTGAGGGTCCTGGGGGTCGGGCATCGGCGATTCTTTTCCCGTTTCCGATGCTGCTTCTCGCCTCTCTCTAGTCACGTTTCTATTTCTCTCTATCATTCTCCTCCCTTCCCTTCTCCTCGCCTTCTCTTTAGTTTCTCCATCGTCATCCATCTTTGCGTCGTCTTCTGCCCCCTGTCCCCCCCCCCGCCCCATTCTCCTTTTATTTTTCCTTCCTTTTCTTCCCCTCCATTTTTGCTCATCTTTTCCGTGTTTTCAATGTAGCCCAACAGCCCACGTGGGCAACGCTTTCGCTCGCTGGTAGTATCAAGGCGAACGTGGTTAAAAAGCAAAATATGAGTTAGTCATTAAGTGAGCAGTCACCATAACAGAACCGCGTCCCGCCCCCGTGAAGGCTACAGACTCAGTGTCTTAATCACCTCTCTGTCTGACCAAACCACATTCGTCCCATGACAGAAGAAATGATTGATGGGGGAGGAAGTCGACATGAAGTAGAGCGGGGTCTCCGTTTTACAAAACAAACATTCTGGAGCTCTCCGCTCGCTCGGGCTATGCCAAACCCACGCGGGCCTTGCGTAATGGCGCAGGAGCTCCTGAAAAAGCCATAATTCTGGAAGAACCGGCAGATGGGGTGGGGTGAGGGGGGACGTCAGAAATTCAAGAGCTATTAAGAAGATGAAGGCACCACGTGTGGCCAGCCTGACCGCTGGCTCCTGGGGTTTAACCACAGGGAGCAGCAGGGCCCTGCGGTGGGGGGCGGACTCCCAGGCAAACCCCACATCTGCCTCTGGGCCTCGAACTTCAACTCTCTTTGCATTAGATCCCCTCTGGGATCCCTCTCATGTCCTGCAACTGATGATTCATCCACATGGTCAGTTCCCACCGAAAACAATGAATGCACAGGTCTGAAGCTGATCTCTTGTTTGGCCAGCATCATCCTCAGCTTCGTCCAGTACACCTCGTCATTGCTCTTAGGGAGCTTGTCCAGTTTAGGAAAGGCTTGAAAGATTGAGAAAAAAAAGCCACCTGTGCGATCTGTAACGACAACATTTCAACATTTTTTTACCTCAGCATTAAAAAAAAAAAAAAAAAAAGACAGCAGTAGTTAACTTTCAGCGGAGTGGATGAGAGCAGATCATCGGCGCCCAGCAAAGATGAGACATGAGACAGGGTCTCTTTGGCGGTTTGGGGGGAAGGTGGGGGGCCTTCCAGAGGGTGATAGAGTTGTCGAGGAAAAAAGCAAAAACAAAATCAAACTCTAACAAGAAGAAAAATTACAGGACGTGGTTCCATAGCATCGTGGTCAGCACGTCTGCTTTACGCGCAGAAGGTCCTGCGTTCACACCCCGGTGGAGCCACAGTCCCTGGTCTACAGCCACGCCACCCTGAACGAGCCCGATGTCTGATCTCGGAAGCTGAGCAGGGTCGGGCCTAGTTAGTACTTGGATGGGAGACCACCTAGGAAGACCAGGTGCTGTAGGCGTAAATAATAATAAATAATTTTTTTAAAAAAGAAAAATTACAGTCCTCAAGGCGGCCTAAGGACTTCAGAAATTTGCAGGAAGTTTGCTAATGTTCCCAGGAGTTATAGGAGCTGAGCTGGTCATGCCCCGAAACCACCACTGCAGGTCTCGAGACAGGCAGCTGGACCCACAGCACCGAGCACCACGTGTAGCTGTGCCCCTCGTTTGAGGTGAGAGTCTCTCCACGGAAGTGTCCCGTTGAGACGGGTGGCCGCCAGTAGCCTGAGAAATTCCACGACAGCTCCTGCCCGTCACTTAGGAAAGAACTCAGAGAAGACGGACATCGTCAATGGCTTTGAGCAAAACCGGTACATTATTTTCCTGGGAAATGCAAGCAACGGTCCTCAGGGAACTCCACAATTTAGCCTCCTCAACACTGATAATTATTCACTGAATTATGTTAACCGTGTTTTGAGAGGGATTGGGGGACGAAGAAAGAGAAGGCGACTTTCTCCGGCAAGATGGACAAAAACTGGCAGGCTTCGCTTTACGTCCAAGGTCCGACTTGAGCTGTGAGATCTCGACCAAGTTACTCAACCTCTTTAAGCGTTAATCTTCTCCAGGGCTTACCTTACGGGGTTCTTGTGAGGTTTGCATGAGATGAACTGTGTTAAGCGTTTAGAACAGTGCCTGTTTCTTAGTGTATTGTTTTTTACTGGTGCTGTAACAAATGACCACAAATCGAGAATCGTCATCTTAGCGTTCTGCAGGTCAGAAGTCTGATACTTGGGTAACATGGAGGTGGTCGCATGGCTGCGTGCCTTTCTGTAAGCTTGAGGGGAGACCGTGTGCTTCTTTGTCTTTTCCAGTCACTAGGGGCCCCCATATTCCTTGGCTCATCACCCCCTTTCTTCCGTCCTCAGAGCAGCAACATTGCATCTACTGACCATTGTTCTGTGGTCATGTCTGCCTCCGAGCAAAGCTCGGAAGGTAAATCTGATTTTACAGACCTATGTGGTTAAACCGGGCCCACCTGGGTAGTCTCGGCTGTTCCTCCATCGCAAGGCACTTACGAGGTCACATCTGCAGACTCCCTTTTGCCATTTCGGTGGCATACTCCCAGGTAGCTAGGATGAGGTGACATACTCCCAGGTTGCTAGGATGAGAAATGTTTCGGGTCCCATTGTGCTGCCGACCACACACATAATTCATTTACTATTGTTATTACGAAGTGACTTTCCAGAGACTGAAACAGAGGAAGTATTTTTCAGGGCTACAAAATAATTCGAAGAGAGTCTTTCTGAAGAGGGGTGAGAGCGGGTGCTTACAGCGCCTAGATTCAGATAAGGAAAGGGTGCTGACTATGACTACAAAACTACGTTGCTTGTGAATATATGGTTTCTGAGTTTAATTAAATCGCAAGTAACATTTGGGGGTCTCTGTCACATGCCAGGCATTATTTAAGGGGATTTTTGCTTCATACCTGTGATCTTATGTAATGCTCACAGCAACCTGTGACACAACGAAAAGTCATCTACTCAGGGACAACGACAGGACAAGCTCAGAGAAGTGAAACGGCATTCTTACGGACCCACAGAGAGGAAGCGGCATAGCTGGGGCGATTCTAGGCACCGGGGTGCATCTTCAAGCTGCAGTCCAGTGTAGCGGTGGGCAGAATGCCTGTATGAGCTACCTGGCCCATCTCCGAGGTGGGACTTGGACCTGCACAACCACGTGCTTCTCTCCAAAGGCCATCGGGGGGACTGGATTATGAGCTCCCTCACGGAAGTACATGTCGGTCATTGTTTGGGGATCAGAGAAGAGGCATGGGCGCAGCGGCCAGTGCCCCTCAATGTGGGTAAAGCACCTCAATACTCACCAGCACACTCCCCCGTCTCCCCGTCCCTGACGTGCACTTTGGCTGTGACAGGGTCCCAGCAAAAGCCAGTACAGCCCTGTCTCCCGGACGCATGACCACCCAGGTCAACATTCACTTCACATTTCCACGTCTCTCTATGAGCAGAAGGCAGAATGGCGTGTGACTGGCTGCTTTTCTGTAAGACCATATAAAATTACACACTTACGACGAATACCCGTGGACGAGGGTTTCATAAAACCATTAAGTGTGTTAGAGTCTATTAAGCAGCCTGAAATCATGACCCTCGTTTAGCAGTTATGGACTGTGGCAGCATTTAATCCATACTGCTTGATTTGTATAACATTTATGATCGGAACCAGATCCCTTAATGCCTAAACTCACGGCTATTGGCTTGAAATATGAGCAGCTGGAAAGTACAACTGGTAGAGTCCAAGGGACATTGGTAGGAGAGACTGTGTGCTGACAAATTGCCTAAAGAACACATCAGCCTGAATGCAGAGGTGCGGAGCGGATGGGAGGCTCAGTCATGACTTTCTGTAGGAGGCTCTCGGTTGCCAACGTTCATTCCCTCTTCCTCCCTCCTAACAGAATCCGGATTTTCTTCAGCCCCTATGCACCCCATGTGACTCAAGAGAAGCTGGCTTTGCCGATGATTGGTTCAGGAACCCAGGCTTGAGCAATGAGTGCTTGCATTTCTCCCAATGATTCTTTTGTTCTAGGCTCATGACCTACGTTGACCCAGAATGAAGGCTAGGGCTAATATTCCGTAATTAAGGGAGATATTTTTCGCTCTCTCCTACCTTCAACAAGAAAGCCTGTTGCCCCAATGCTAATGGCAGCCATATTATGTCCATCTCAAAAGCGACCTGGAAAAAAATTAGTTACACATGAATTAGAAAGGTTCTGATATTTCACCTTATTTGCCAGCTGAAAAAAATTAGACTGCCATAGTTTCATGGATTCTAGAAGACACAAGACTCGTAGGTCAGAGACAAAGAATCTTACTACTCATGGCACAGCACACAGCGTGAGTATCCGCACATTTGCACCTGGTCCCCGAGCTGAATTCCCACAGGGCAGTGCAGAGAGGGCCAAGTGACACCTGCGCACACTAGGAATCCTGAGCTTAGGGAACCTCCGTGTTTCGCAGTGGACAGTTAGCATGCCTGCCCTCTGCTCCCAGAGGAGACTTTATCTCTGTCTTCCAAAGCTATTCACCATATAAACGTCCTCGTAAATGTAGCCAGAACAGAGGCGATCGGTGCCCGTGTTTACAAGATGTGCACAAGTGTCCCGTACTGAATAATTCCCAGCGAGAAGCTGGCACAGGGAGAGGGCCAGGAAAACAGCGAAAGAACGGAGCTGGGGCCCTGACCGGTCTGCGGTTGTAGCTGACTTGACTTCTCGGCTTCCACTGAAAGAGGTGAATTTTCTTTTTGTTTAAGGTAGTTTGAGGAACGATTTCTTTGACTCACAGCTGAAGGATAATAACTCATACAATGACCAATGGTCTGAATTCTATAGAGAATGCCAGGATTCTTAACTCTTTCAAGAAAGCTGATCTCAGCCACGTAAGTGGGGTGTTTTATTAAGTCACATCTATCTTTAAGAGAGACAAGGGTCTTGGATCTCTACCTGGATTATTTGATGCCTCAATCAACAATACTGTGATTAAGTTCAAAGGGTGATTTTCTCAAAAGGTGACGGTTGAGGGCACCGCTGCTATTTCTCCACTTACAGCCCTGTGACCAAGTCATAGAAGATGTCGCGCAAAGGCCAAGGTATTCGAATCCCCCTGAAAATGACACTCGGCGTCAGACATCGGGTCTCTCCATGCCTGTCACCCCATCAGAGTGCTAATCCACCGTTCACATCACACTGCTGCTTCGCCTTGTCTAAGCACAAGGCTGTATATTTACTGTTAGACCATGAGGATGTCACTGAAATAGGATCCCCGAAGTTTAGCGACGCAGGAAGTTGTTCCTGGTGCCACTGAAGGGTGGCCATCTTGGAACTGGCCTGTTGCAGTGGGAGCGGGAGACCACGGGGTGGTGCCTGGCCTCACATGCAGAGATTCTCAGAGTCACAGCCACAGGACAGTAACAGCCTGGGGAGGAAAATCCGGTGAGCTACGACTAAACGTGTGCCCCATTACTGAACCCCATTACTCATATAAATGATAGTTTTTAATATTCTATAAATTATCTTCTCAATAGCACAATCAGAGTTATATTGGTGGTGTGTGTGTGTGTGTGTGTGTGTGTGTGTGTGTGTGTTTAAGGCCCTACCTTGTTAAGTGAGAAAAGTAAAAATGTATTGTAATTATAAAACCTATTTTAGAATTTATACAATTTTAAACAGAGTTGGAGCCTCAAAAGCTGGAAGGGGAATGGCCTCTCTGTTGGGCCCGGCCTTGTAACGACTACGTAAAAGCACTTTGTAAACTGTAAAAACCCCCACATGTGTTACCTGTTACTTAGCTCATCTGTTATTCAGACTGGTCGGAGGCAGAAGGGCGGGCAGGGGGCGAACACGCCTGGGTGGGCCACAGCGTCCCACGAGAGCTTGGTCGGCTCACTGTATGGGAAACCCTCACTTAGCCTCACCTGTGGCCCTGAACTTCAGGGGACCCTTTCGGGGTACCTCCCTTCCCTCCCACCCCCAGGGAACCCGTTCCACTGGAGACTCAAAGTCCTGGCCTGTGTCCGGAGGAGGCAGGCTCTGCTCGGCAGTGGGCATTTCTTTTCCACAGAGCGCTAAGGTGGATGGGGGCAGCTCATTCTCTTCCTTCCTCTTTTCATGCCCGTAATATGCTGCATTCTTCGAGGAGAATGAATAGTGTAAGCAGCTGGAGCGGGAGGCGGAGGGAGAAAGCCTGTCCCCACAGTAAATGAGATGCAGTGGCATCAAAGCTCTGTCTAGGGCATTCTTCCTACTCACTGCTCATCGGGTAATTTTTTAAATCAGTTCTTAAGAATTGATTTGGTTAAGCCAGACCGCTCTGACTTCAGGTGCAACGATGCTGTCGCTATTAGAACCGAGCTGCGTCTCGAAGAATCTGTCTCTTCTTTTCTCTTCTAACCTGAAACCCCCTTCGCTCTGCCAAGCTTTTCCCGAGAGGACATCTTCCTCTGGCATTATACAAACTCCTAAAAACTGCGAGCGAACGTGAAATGTCGATAGGATTTAACTTGCCCCGATGTGGGTTAGTAGACTGACTCGCCGTCACAGTGGTGGGAATTACCTCATTTAGAAAAAGAAAAATGCGTTATTTTGTGAAGCTCCTTTGTCACCTAAGAAGAGAGGAAAAGGAAGGACAGCCAGGGCTCATTGCACATTGAGTGGCAGTCAGGGTTTAGCGAGATATTTTGAATTAGATTTTGAAAGGAAGAAAAAAAAAGTATCTAAAATGATTATTCCGTAGGGCTTTGTGCCAATAAACAAAGGCTCTAGGGGTCAGGTTATGGGGAGACGGGGGAGGTTGGCCTGGGGGAGATGTGAAACTGAGCCGAAACGGACAGGACAGGCGGGAGCATAATGGAGAGGTGTGTAACGTAGGGTAGAGGCAGAGCGACTTAAGGACCTCGCCCAGCCCTGGTCTGCTCACACCTGGCCGTGTGAGATCCCACCAGCCACTTCACCTCCGCGAACTTTGGTTTTCCTATCTACATCATAATGTCCCTCTTCTGGGAGTGTTAGACAAGAATGACATCAAATAATCGTGCATTACCTTATAAAGAAGTATGAACCACGAAAGCATTAACTCTCGTTTTTCTTTATAATGAACGCAAAGGAGGAGCTTGAGGGCTCACTTCCCTGCGAGGCAGCAGGCAAGTTCCTTGTCGTGCACGCGGCCTTAGTCAGTGCCTGCAAGGAGGCCTCTGAAAATGTTGCTATTTAGTGTGGACGCCAAGGAGTCGTATTGCTAAAATGTCACCTCCTTCCAGGGACGGAAATGTACAGAGTTGGATACTGACCCCAAATGGAAAATCCAGCTGGTAGATACAAACGTGAGCTTGGGGTAAATGGCTGCTTTTAAAACCCCAAGCTTGCCTTCTGTTTGATCCCTGCCAACAGAGGTCCTTGTGTCTCTTTCAAGCTAAGGGTGTGGGCGGTGCCCGTGGCTGTAGGGAACTGGGAACCCCGAACAGTGTCCCCAGCTCTGTGCTGATCCTAGGAGAGTGAAGAAGAGCCAGCCCACCGGGCCAGCTCGAGGATGCTCCTCGATGTGATTAAAATTCACTGGCCAAGGCTAGGTTGGAGCACAGCAAAGTCAAAACCATTAAGACTGACACTTCCATTCTTATCGGGCTCCAAATTAGGGTCTGGAAGAAAATACCCAAACAAAATTATATTTTAGGAGATTGGCAGTTCCATTAAAGTCGTTATGAGGCCGTTACTGGAATCATACACGGCACATATGGAATCAAAGACGTAAATGTTAGAATACATTAATAAGAATAGTAGAACATTTCCATAACATTATTATTAATAATAAAACATTTTTATGACGTTTTACAAGTTATAAAATTTCTTCGCAAATTATTTCACTTAATCCACTGCACTTCCCTGCAATTCGAGGAGTCATTGTCACCTGAGGGGAGATCGAGGCTCCGAGATTACGTGGCGTGGCCAGATCACACAGCACATTGTGAAGCAGGAAGTCAAAGACGGGTCTTGAAAGCACATTTAAAATCCTTTTCACCGTATCATGCACGAAAATCTCACAGGAGAACAAGGCCTAGACTATACATGTGCTTTATGGAAACATTTTCAGCTATTTTAATTTTAGTATCATTTATGTGGTGCCAGGGAGTTTTAAAAAAAAATTATTAATAAAGGCAAAAATTTAAAAAAGCTTTCTCAGAGCCAGTATTACGAGAAAACCTAAGCCTGTTAGGAAATTGGTTATGATATGGAATGTGGATATTAAAACGCCATAAATGTCATTTAAAAACTCTAAATATGTAACTAGAGTTTTTACTAAGTTCATAAAAATTAATATTGGATACAGCATCTTTTGCAAATCCTTGTGGTTTATGCGTCAATTACCTGGTTACTTAGTAACCAAGTAATCCAGTAACCAAGGAGTCAAGCCATAGATTAAATAGTCCCCAACCAGGCCATAAAAAAAGTCCCTGAGTACAAATTCTTAGAATTATGGTTTATTGTGTTAATAATCTCTCCATGTCTGTGGCTGGCCTTCCGCGGATGGGGCTGGCGACGTGTGCCGTTCTAGGGCCCAGCCATGGCTCTTGGTTGCAGTACCTGCCTTGAAAAGAGGAGATGAAAGCACAGGGCCCCCTCCGGCTGAAACTCGCTGAAGGACACGAGAGGGGCTGAGGCGCACACCGCGCTGGGTTTGCGAATCCTGGGGAAGTCCAGATTTGGGGTGTGGACTTGCATGAGAGCTGGCGATTTGGGGTTCAGCACCGCCACTTCCCTGGTGAAGTTTAGGACTGGATTCACCAGTTGACCCTTGCCGGAGTCCCCCAGATAACTGCAGTGACCCCAAGGTTCGTTCGGCAGATATTCGTTGGGCACCCCCAAAGAGGTTATTGTATGGGGAGGAGAGAGACATTGATCCAATAACCACACGAGCAATGATAAAACTTGATCAGCATTCTGCAGTAAGAATAGAAGATGCTGTGCGTGTCCCACACTGAGATGAACCCTAATGTGCAGTCGGAGGGGGCTGGTTTATGGTGAGATTCCCCCCGGAAAACTACGTGACACTTGGACAGAGCTGGAAACCTGATAGGTGAGGAATTGGGAAAAGGAACAAGCTAGGAAGAGCATCGCAGGAAGAGGAGAAATCCCACGCAAAGGCCCTGGGGCAGGAGGGAAGATGGTATTTCAGGCAACCGAAAGCAAGCTAGATTGGCTAAACACCATCGAGGCTACCAGGAGGGCATGGACATCGCTGGGCTTCAAAACAATGTTTCCGTTTTGTGGGGAGCAGAGTGGACTGAGAAAATAGAATGTTATCCATGGTGGGGAGGCTGACTTCCCACGCAGAAACGAACTCATTCTTTCTTGCTTGAATGTTGCTGTCCAAAGCGCACCGATCTTGGTTAATATCTGCCTTTTCAATTCTATCCTGCCTACTGCTTCAGTGTTGCCCAAATCTCTCACTGAATTAAGAGTGAATGGCTGTGGATAGAGTGACCGAAATTTCAAACTTTCCATAGATACATACAATTAAAAAAATCTCAGATATTTTGTTGGCTAATAAGAGAAAATATCTTCCTAGCAGAACTGGATTCCTTTTCTGTCAGGATTCGTACTGCCCTGGGGTGGCTTGGCCTCGGTTCCGGATCTCGGGCTGTTTCATTTCCTTGGGTTGCGACTGCGGGATGTCCTGCCTTTGGGTTCCGCTGCTTTGGGTGGCTAGAGCATGAGTTTCGCAGTGAGACTGCCGCAGACCTGAGGGTGGGTACAGAGCTGTGAGGCCACAGTCTTTGTATTCAAAATGCTGACTTCCCAGTTTCAGTGACAGACGGACATCCGAAAATAGTAGAGAGAATGAAGAAGACACCGATCAAGTGCCCAGCCCACCCCAAGAAGCATCTTGGTGGGAGGTCAGAGTTGAGGAGTAATAAAAGAATCACAAAGAATTTGTATTTTCCTCAAGCCGTGTCTGAGCTCACTTATTGTGGTTTGCTTATCCTTTCCAGAGGATGCTTTATCTTTTGAGAGCTTATTTTATAATGCCTGGACTAGTGATTTCAGTGCCTACAGTGAAAAATTACCCTAAATTATCCTTTTTGTGTCCCCCAAATTTGTCATGGATTCTCTTTCAAAAATTTGCTTGCAAGAATTGGGAGGATCTACAACTGTCTTTGGTGCCATCAGGCAGGCAGTTCTGTTCAGTTCATAGGTGGAGCGCCTACTGTGTGCACACCTACTGTGTGTACAGCGCTGTGGGCAATCCAGGAGGAACCACGGGAGTCCTGGTCTTCCAGGCGGTCACGGTTGTGAAGGAGATGGGGCTGATATGGAGCCCAGGTGAGGACGTGAGCCATTCTCGCTGGAGCAACTTTGAACAGACTTGTGGTGTTGCGCATTTGGACCAGAGCCCAGAAGGGGGGCCGGAAGATGGAAAACAAAGGCACCCCTGAGGGTGGAGACCGGGCGAGTGAACACAGAGATAAACACAGTGACCACAGACCATCAGTGGGGTAGGGGCACAGGGAGGCCCGCGGTGGAATCGACAGCCGCGTGAAGAATGTCAGCTTCACTGCCCCACCTCCATCACCCGCCATCACTGCCCCTCTTCCTAGACGGAGGAGCCGCAACACACACAGCACACACACACACACATGCGCACACACACTTTCATCCTGGCTCTGAGCGGACTAGCTGGTTGCCAGTTAGGATGGTATCGTGTAAGGACCAGGAACCTTGACTCTGGTCTCGCCCTTGCTGTTGAGAGCTGGGTGAGCTGTGGGAGATCGGCTTCCTCTCTGAACAGGAAGTTCGGCATATGAGTGTGGCATCTCTTCCGGCTTAAAATGTTCTGATTCTTGAAGAGAGATGGACATGATAATAGAAGGGTGTTTGTTTTCCAGTGGAATGAGGATAAGAGAAGTTAAGTCTCTTAGATACAGCCCAGAGAAACGTAAGAGAAGCACGAAGCACAGGAAAATATATATGTGTGTGTGTGTGTGTGTGTGTGTGTGTGTGTGTGCGCGCGCGCATATGTATATATATTCATAATTAAGAAGAGGTTTGGGCCGGAGCCAGATCATGTCCTAGGGGAGGGGCGACAGTTTCTTTAAGCACTGCAAGATGGTTGAAGAGGTTTTTAGACATAGATGTTTCCAGTTCTGTCTTTAACATTCAGTAGCTGAATATTTCTTAGATGATGTAACTTCGCTAGGCCTCAGTTTCATTATCCATAAAATGGCGATGATCATTACACTCACCGTATTCCATTAACAAATATTAAGCACCCACCTGTAATGAGGGTCGAGCGTAGAAGAGGCATTGGAGATAAAATGTTTTTATAAATCATTATTTAGTAATACAGATATGATCTCTGATCTCACAGAGCCTACAGTTGAAAGGGAATTAAAGACAGGCAGGCATGCAATCATGGTAAAGTAAATTGAGTGTCACGAGAGGACATATTGCAATAGGAAACTCACGAGCAGTTACGGAACATAGAATGAAAGACTTACCTTTGCTTGAGTTCAAAGGAGGCTTCCCGAGGGGAGTGAGACCCCAAGAACGGGGCATTGGGGAGTGCAGTTGGAACACAAAATGTTCCTGATAGAGGAAACAGACTCATCTAAGACAATGCTCTAGATCGTTGTGTGTAAAGTGCCTCGCAGGGTGCCTGAGATTTAAAGAACCTCAGTAAACCATAGCCACCAAGGATGCTATTACTTTCATTGTTATGAGGGACGATTAATTTTACCTCGATGACAGCTTTTTACAACCATTCTGTGCCCTGGTGCGGGCCAGCCTGCTTTGGTCTCCTCTGGTGCCAAGGAAAGGAGGAAGGCTTCTTGTGTTGGCACTGGCGGCAGAGAACCTAGTGGAAGTTTGTCCAAATCTGACAAAAATGAATGCAGGAGGGTTCCTTCTCTTACTGTGCAGTTCTGTGGGTGATCTCAGTTCTCACTGCCACAGAGCTCGCAAAGTTAGGAAAATGCTCGCTGTTTAACTGGAATACATAAAAATTCAAATCCTGGCCTCATAAATGTGAGTAAACAGTTTAATGACTTGCTTTAACTACAAAGTAATCAAATATAAATGCAGGTATGCTACTCATTTGCATCTTTTTCCACGCGGGCGAATAAAAATAAAAATTCCCTAGGTGTGATGTTGGCTAAACGAACTTGTCATTGGGATTTTTGTAATAAAATACGAAGCCTGGTGATTTTCTGTGCTGTGCACATCATCTTCAGCAAGGCGAAGGGGACCTGTCTGCGATTTTGCTGTCACAGGACTTGCCTTCGACCCTGTGGGACTGATGTAACTTATCAAAGCCTGTTTCCTCATCTGTTAACAGGGGAGACTATTATCTCCCTAATACGTAAACGCATAGTTGTTCAGAGTCAAGGAACTCACTGGTACCATCGCCAGACTTGTTAGTACAGTCCCTGGCGTATAGTAGAAGCTAAATAAGTGTTAGTTCGTCTTCCCTCCTATTTCCTTTAGAAACAAGAATTGACTCAGGCTCACCTCGATTATGATCTGAAACGCTACACGCATATATCTGAGAACATGTGAATATATTAACATACATATTAGTACATATATTCATCTAAGAATATGTATATAAATATGCATATAAATATATTTATAGATTCGCCTGAGACTGTGCATCATATATTAGGACATCTATATTGTTAGATGCAAAATTAGGTTTTGTACGAAAATCAGGGCTTCCATTTCCCAAACATAAATGGAAGAGGATGGCATTGGGGGTCGCCAAAGCTTCCGGTAGCCCTGTAATCCTGGCTTCCAACATCGGACGCCCTGCACAGGTTGCGTCCTCTGCAGTCATAAGAAGGAGAGGGCCACCTCTCCTTTAGAAGGCTTCTTAGAGGAAAAGGCATCTCAGAAGCCCCTTGTTTGGACCACACTGAGACCCATTAATTTCTGCAGGAGTTGGCTTCGGAAGCCAGCAACATTTAGTGCTCTGAAGTTTGTGTTTCATTTGGGGGTTCTGCATGCTGTTAGCGTTCTACCCTCCCCAAGATGACATTTCCTATGTGCCATCATCTCCCCCAAACGCAGTCTTTCTAGAGGTGTTTCTTGTCATCAGATGTCAGCTAGACTTCTTACCTGGACTATTGCTCTGTCCTCTGAACTGGTTTTGGCATTATTTTTCTCCGATTCGTTCCATCATCTACTGCCTAGACAACCTGTATTATCTATTGCTCAAAAGTTATCCATGACGTGGCATAAAGATAAATCTAATGAAAGGCTTTCGAGACCTCTACTCTAAAAACTATAACTTGTCTCTGAGAGAAAGTAGCGGCTAACAAAATAGAGAAATAGATTATGTTCATAGATAACGTTATAGATTATTATTCATTGATAGTTGATATAGATATTATTTATAAATATTATTGATAGATCGACTTCATAGATAGTTCATAGATTATTAATTACATTTATTACTAAGATGGCAGTACTCCCTGAATTGATATATAGATTCAACACAAACCTCCTTAGAATTCCAGTAGACCTTTTAAAAATAGAAATTGACAGGCAGGCTGATTCTAAAATTTATTTTAAAATGTAAGAGAATATCTACAAATAATTTGGAGGACTTACCCTATCTGATTTCAAGACTTATTCAAAAGCTAACAGAATCAGGATAGTCTGGTATTAACAAATATAGAGACAGAAATCAATGAAACAATAAAGATTTCAGAAATAGATTCACACATATATGACCAATTAATGTTCATTAAAGTTTCCAAGGCAATTTAATGGAGAAAGGAATCTTTTTAAGAAATAATGCTGGATCAATTGAATATCTATTTGAAGAAAAAAAAAGGACATTAACCCTTACTTTATACTATATATAAAAATTAACTCGAAGTGGATCATAGACCTAAATGCAAAACTTACAACTGTAAAGTTTCTAGGAGGAAATCTTTAAGACCTTGGGGATACGCATGGATTTCTTAGAGCATAGACCTTAAAAAAAAAAAAAAGATACTAAATTCGACTTCATGACAAACACCTTTGCTCTTCAGAAGACGTTGTATAAAGCATAAAAAGACAAGCCACCAACTGGGGGAAGCTATTTGCAACACATGTATCAGACAACGGACTTGTATCCAGAATATATAAAGAACTCATCCAAGGCAATAAGAAGACAAACGACCCATTTTTTTTTTTGAATGGACAAAAAGTTCAAACAGATACTTTATAAAAGAAGATAGAAGAATGACCAATAAGCCCATGTAACGATGCTCGGTATTATCAGTCATGAGAGAGTTTCAAATTAAAATCACTATAGGAAGCTGCCACACATCCATTTAGAATGGCTGACATGAAAACGACCGAGCATCCCCAGTGCTGGGGAGGACGTGAAGCAGCTGAAATGCTCATACACGGCCGGTGAGGATGGCGTTTCGTCCCCACGTGCTCTTGACCGTGGCCAAATGACGGAGCTGAGGCCAGTGAAATAAGAGTCGGTGAAGTGTGCGCCTTCCTCCTTCTTGCTTCATCCTTCTTTCTGAACGAAATGTGACTCTGACGCCTGGGGGTGCAGCAGCCATCCTGCAACCGTGAGCACGACAGCCACACGCCAGGGGAAGCGGAGAAGCTGGGGTACCGGGGTGCCGGGGAGCTGCGGTCGCGTCCCCAGACTTCCCTGCGTGAGGAGAGTAGCAGCCACTATCAGATGGATTTCCCGTGAGGGTCATCCAAACCCTCTCCTGACTCATGGCTCATAAATCCATCTCCACGAGGCTGCTGTCCTCTGAGACCACTGCCCAGTGCTCCTTTGGAGAGAGCACTGTCGGGCCCTGGCCGGGCTCCACGGTGTGCTCAGGGGAGAACAAAGGCTTTACAGTGAGCCGGGCTTGCCGTCGGCCGGCCGGCTGGCCTGCCTCACTCCCCCTCATACCAGCTTCGTACCCAGGGAAGCCGCTCGACTCTGGGACTCAGTTTCACCATCTGTAATATGGGTTTGGTGTCAATCCTTACCTCCCAGGGCTGGTACAAGGCGAGAACGGTAGGCCATGACTGTGAAATGTGCTCCGCAGAGGCTTCCTCTCTTCGTGGTGTCTTAAGGGACTTCCGCCCCAGCTCTAGAGGTGACGTAGAGAATTCCTCAGCAGACCGGTTTACAGTTCCCACGTGCATGCGGCTTCCCCGGCCACTTCAGGGGCTGGGACCAATGACCAGGAAATGATTTTAGGGGCTCATCTTTGTGCACGCGGCAGGGGTAACCCTTAAGCATTTTGTGCTTCTGGTCTTCCCAGTTATGGCTTTTCCCCCCCAAAATTGTTGTCTCACTAGCCAGCCCTCGAAGGCCGAAATCTGGTACTGGTGCTGTCCAGCCGCGTTACGTCAGAGCAGCTATCACGTGCCGGCGTGCTCAGTCTCCTCATCTGTAAAATGGGAATAAACAGTACCACGCAGGCGGTCTCTCTGGCTTCAAGTCTCAGCTCCATCACTCCTTGACCTGCTCTGATCACCTGAGGCCGTGCCATGACCTGGTGTTCCGTGCCCTTCGGCTGTGAGCGGCCCGTCACCTGAGTTCCTCCAGCATCTGACGCGTGCAGCGGATGTTTGGTGAAAATCATATCACAAAAGGAACCTTGTCGAATGATCCGATTTTAAAGGCAAGAGAACATCTAGACTCAAACGCACTTCCGGTTTGATTACCATTCAACCTTCCACGCGTTCGGTCGGTGTTTACGGGGTGCGTACTGTATTCTAGACCCGCGTTAACCACTCGCTTTTTTTTTGTATTAGGAATATGGTTTCTGATCCACTGAGGCCTCCACCCTACTACACACACCTTCAACAAGGAAAATCTGTGTGTTTTTTTTTTCTGGAGCCGGGCAGGTAAAAGCAATGATTCAGTTTTACAGCATCGTGAAGAAGCCTTTTCAGTCAGGTTCGGCCCAAATTTGCTTACACGTGTTACCCACTCAACCAGACGTGTAAAGCAAGTTGTTCTCTGAGCTTTTCTATGTGATCCAGCCCCATATATTATATTACACTTATAAAATACCACGAAGCCCTTATGAATTAAAAGATAATTAGCGGTTCAACACGCACAAGACATTAGGCCGAAAGTGTCAAAAATGTCATGAAATGCCATAAATCACGATCTGCTCGCATTGATCCCTTATAGGGTTAGTTTTTAAATCATCTCTTTAACACCTTGTAAATGTACAAACAACTGCAGACCCAGGGGACACTTTAATATGTTTTTCATACATATTTTAATTTCATCTCCAAGTGCTAGCTGCATAAAAATTAAGTCAGACTCACAAAAACTCATTGATTTCCTCGGGATAAAACCCATCTGTCCAAACTAATTTAGAGCCTTTTTGAAGCTGTAAATTCGGCGGCGCAACACTGAGGCCGTTGTGGCCATCCCGGGCTGCAGGAACTCTCGTGTAATTTTAAGAAGGCAATTTTGTTATATTTACTGTATTTAAATACAGTGCTACTTTTCAGGAACAAAAGCCGCACTGTGTAACCGTATTGAAAGTAAACCAGAAGCTGTGAAAAGCGAGATCTGTTCTTTTCCTTGTGATTAATGCACCTTTCTGCCAAAATTGAGACTTCTTAACTGAGCTCATTTAATACAAAGTAAACGAATTCTGCTCTTTGGGTTTGATCCTCTGGCTAAACCCTATAGATAAGGCTCTAACAGTGAATAGCTTTTCATTCTAAACAAAGGATGTTTTGATAGAAAAGGTCAATGCCGAGGTCCTTTATATTGTGATAACAGGAAAGGGAAATGACATATTAATGGCAACCGATGCCGTCCACGGTGGTCCGGGCTGGGGAGGGGGACACACGGGAGTCAAGACCATTCGGAAGTTACAAGGCGGGGGAGACGAACAGGCTCGAGAAGCCCCGAAATTCTTTTAAAAAAATCTTATTCCTAAGGAGATTGTGCTCGCGTTTTTCCCCATCCTGTGCGTTGGCCCTAAGCCAGGCAGAACGTCACCCCTGAGGCCAGCAGTGGTGGTGGATTTGTATTATGATCGAGGCTAAGTATGCACTAAGGCTCTTGGATAAGACAAACAAACTGGGATTCCTTCTGCGTCAGGATGCATGAGACAAGGAGTCCAAGCTGTGACGGTGTCACCCATACAAGCTGAGAGGCCTTCCCTTTGTCCCAGTGACGTCCCTGCCCAGCTCAGAGGCCCTCTGCCCACTGCCCAGGGTCGCCCAGCAGACCGGTGTAGGCCGCTCTTTCATTTTTCCTTTCTTCTTGCTCACTACTTTTTTCTTCTTCTCCGCTTCACTAGGAAGGTTTCATAATAACCTAACCCAGGAGCAGGAAGCTTCTCGTACCTCATGGTGAAACACTGTTTTTATTTTAGTGAGAATGTCTCCACTCTCTTAAAACGTCCCTGCTGATTATAGAAAAGAGCAGAATCGAAAGGGGTGATGTGAGTTCATGGACAAATCGCATGGTTTGCTGACCTCATTTTTTCCATTCATTTCTTCAACAAATATTTATCGAGCGGCCACTGGGGTCTAAGTGCTAAGCCGAGTGTTAGAGATGCAGATATGGGTAGGTTAGGTCCTTGCGCACGGTGCCAGAGAAGGTCATATAAACAGAGAAATCAGGTTGCATTTGAGCTACAGGCAAAACTTCAAGCATCGCTCGCCCGGCAGGGACGGTGGCTTCCAGCCGCCCCTTCCGGAATCCGTCCAGTCGACCCGGACTGTCAGGGAGAAGCTGTTTTGCTTTTCGCCCCAAGATTTGTACAGAACGCTTTCTCCATCATGTCTCATAGAAGAAGGAGGAGAAGAGAAAGGAGAAAATAGACTAAGTCAAGGGTTGGAAACACTTGACTTAAAAAGAAAGATGAGAATTCACTGTTTCCGAGAGGGACTGGCTGGTTCCACAGCGCCCCCTTCTGGAAGGTGGCCCTGGAGCGACACCAGTAAAACGGGAGGCAGGATCTACTCTTTACCGGATGTACACCGCACGCATCGTTACACGCGTCAGCATCCACTCTCCTGGGAGGTGTTGGTACCATCTCCGTGTTACAGGTGACATTCACTGAGGTTCAGTGGCTTAAGCAGGGTCATACACCCCATAGGCACCAGGACTCAGGAAAGAGACCCAGCCCACCCGCCTCTCGTGTGGGAACATAACAGCTCACTTTTTCTCTTTTTATAGTTTATTTGTCAGCCAGTCAACACGTGCCAACTTCCTGCCAGCACCGTGTAGACACCGAGGACCAAGTCTTCGCTTTTCGCAGCATCCTGGGTGTTCTCAGACTCTAGGGTGCTGTTGGAAAGGGAACCATCCCCGAGCTGGAGGGGTCTAGTTCAGGCAGCGACCCATGAACGCAAAGCAGGAAGCAACATAAACAACAGGAACCCTTAAGACGTAGCCAGATTTGGTACACACAGACGAACAGAAAGATTTCAGTTTGACCTTTACGTACGCTCACTTCTAACCATGACTCTCATCATGCGCTGTTTTTCTGTAGAAAAATCAAATATTATATAGAGGTAGAACATAGAATCCTTTATTTTCCCCGATTGCGTAGGGCAGGTCAATAAAGTGTTTACCTTTATCTTTATTGGTCTGATCTTATCAAAGTTAATAAAAGACTTGCAGAAAAGAAGTTTGCTTGAATGTGGAGCAAGAAGTTTCCAGATTTTGCTGCAAGGAGAGCAGAGGCTGTGATGGGCTCTCGAGGCCACCTCGTTCCTCCTCAGCCATCAACTCTGTCGAAGCCAGTCAGCTTCGACAGAGTCTGTCAGCCACAGCTCGTCTGTGCCCACGTCACTGATGTCAAGGTTGTTATAAGTAGCGTTCGTATATACAACACA
>NW_006433950.1:3661314-3670705 GCF_000325575.1 Pteropus alecto | reverse complement strand
ACTCTTTTGTAACTAAAAGGCTACTTTAGGTTTGTGGAAATAAAATTAAACTGAGACTTCGTATTTCAAACAGCTAACGTCAAATTTGGATATTTGAATTGAAGGAGGGAAGAACAGAAAAATTGAAACCTTTTAAAACACTCAGAGATTATGTACTTATAATATGTATGTCTTTCTGTATGTATATTTAGTTCCATTTTTAAAAAGCTTTAAAAAAAGTCAGGATAAAGAGAAAGCCCTTTTTTGAGAAAAAAACACCTCTAAATATAAGGAAAAGGCATTAGTTAGATCTTGTCAGGTGTCAGGTTGACTAAGCTCTGAATGAATGATGAAAAGCAGCATTGTGGGTAAAGTGACAATTTATTTTTTGCATGGAGCTCATACTATTTACATTTGATTCGATTACATATAGATTTTTTTTCTGTCCTTTTGGATCACATTTATCATACATATAACTTCAATCACTTATTTTTGTGGTCAGAAAGCAAATAATTCACATATGGATATTTCATTTTGCACAGGAATATAAATAGCCAGCAATCATTGTAATGCATATTATAGTAATATAACAATGCATATGCTAATAGTATTGCATGTTATTCTTCAGAAATATTAGTTTTCTCTAGGAAATGGTCTCTCCCTCTACTTCCTCAAACTCCCAGATTTTAGTTATTATCCTAGGATATCATTTCAAAAGATTTTCTATTTTTAGAAATATCTTTTTATTCAGAGAATTTCCTGTTTTGGAGAAGAAAGACAAACTCTGGAGAACGAGATGAAAAGTAAACAGTCAGATCAGCTATGCTTCATGTACATTATAGGTCTTGATTTTGTTTTATGAACGATTTCTGTGAAAGAAACAGGCCCTAAAGTATGACCTGGCTATGAATTGTGGTTAGAAGCAGGTTGCTAGGAGACTTCTCATTGGCTTTGGATGACGTCATGGCCACAGGCAGGATGCCCATAATACCTAGTTAATACACTGCTTCTAACAGTTCGCCTAATTTTTATGTATACATTTCATTTTGTAAGTGCAATAAAACACTCCAAGCAACGAATTTCTGGGTAATTACTATACTTTCAACCCCCGTGGGATTAGAGGTATACAGTGTATGAATTAGGAAAGCACTCCAAGACATAAAGAATTTCTTCTGTTGATGAATTCCTGTTGAGATCAGTGATTTGGGTGAACAAGGGGTGGGTTGGATCTGAAATCATTTGTGGTTCTGTCACAGATGCACTAGGAAAAGAGGGAAAGGGGACGATTTTGAGGGTGCCCCCAAATTTCCCCTGAGCCTCAGTAGCCAAGAGAAAAGAGTGCATATTTGAAAGCATGAAATTTATTCGGGTGTCCATCTCATGCCTTTGTAAACAGAAGTCCAACAATTGTGATCTCGAAGTGCGGAAATGTGTGAACTATAGAAGCTTATCTTCTCCCAACCGACCCAAAATGGCTGGATTCTGACACTGAGTCAATATTCCTTTGGTGTACCCCTAAGCCTTTCCAACCCAATCCAGAGAAAACCAAACTCCGGATTACTGTTTTTCTCCCTGACAAATAAAATGTTCCTTACCATGAACTCCTTTAACTCTCCAAGACAATATCCTAAACTCTTGAGGTCTCACCTCTCCCAAGGGCTACTCTCCTTCATTCCTTCCCTTCAACTTATTTGTTTGGCCCATCTATGTGTTAAGTCATCCAGGAAGAAGCATTTAACATGTAAAGCCCATTTCGCTTCTTTCCTTTTCTTCAAAAAAAAAAAAAAATATATTGAAACATCATTTGTTTTTTCTTCATTAGAAAAAGGAAATGGTGTTTTATCAAAGGTAAATAGACATGAACGTTGATGGGCTGGAGTTTCTGTTCACCACCAAAAACCGTGAAGTTTGATTAGGTACTAAACTTGGCACAGAGAACCCTTCATTCATGCCGTCAGCCAAGTCACGCTGCTGGTCCCCATTTTTGGAAAGTTAATTACCTACTTCTTGCTAGGGAAGGCTGTGGGCAGCTGATTTATTTGATCATGGCTTAAGCAAATAGTAATCAACTCTTCGTCAAATTCGGTCGAAAGTAACTCGGACTCAAGACCTACCAGCTGCCATTTTAAAACTAGATTTGAATAAGAATGTGTTCAGTATCTGTGAGATGAAGTCTTATGGTCAGGCAATACTAAGAACACATTTTATATTAGATATAATATAATATTTGTATCAATTAAGTCATTAAATGGCTGAACTCTGTTTTAGTTTAGTTTACTTTTAGGGACTAAAGTGAAGAGACAAATTCAAATAAAATCCAACTATATCCATAGCTTTTCCAACAAAGTATTTCAATATGCAGGTCACCATAACAAAGACTCTATAGACACAGTCTACATGATTAGTCTCCAAATTATAAGCACCTAACTTACAAAGGCACCAATGTACTGATTTCTGGCTACAGCCTACTTTCATAAATCATTTGAAACTGCCTGGTAATTTTCTTCACACCTGAGAGCAGAACAGCAACTGCGCTGTCCTGGGTCCACCCTGCCACCTGGTGGCTGGGGCAGGGAAATGTCTTCACATCGCTTTCCATTACCCTTTCTCCCAATCTCCCAGCCTCCCGACCCGAGTACCGTGCTCGTGCTCTCACACTGCTTTTCCTCTGCCTTCATAGCTCAATTGATCCCAACCTCACAGCATCTTTTTTGAAGCACATGCGCACTTACATTTTTTTCTTACTTCATTTCTTCATCCCTGCTGCTTTCCAGTGCTTACCCGTGATCAAATACCCACTTCCATTTGTCATTACTCTTTCTCTGTTTGGGTCAAACACTTAATAGCAATGAGCAAGACTGACACAGTAGACAGACACAATCCTTTTTCTCATCTAGCTTATATTCCATTGGAGAAAACAAAAATTATATAGATATAATATAAGCCTAGGTAGTTATCAATGCTGTGGAGAGAAATAGGGCAGAGTAAAGGGATACAAAATGATGAGAAGCCATAGAGATCTATCATTTCACATTTTCCAAGTTGCCAAAAATGTCAGACAATGGCATTGTCGTGGCAACACAACGTGGAGCAGCAATTTTCATCGATGCCAGGGGGTCTGTGAACTTGTGCAACCTCTTTAGTAAATGATTTGGAATTATTTACCAAAGTTAATCATGCACATTGGCTATGATGCTGCCATTCCAACCCTAGAGAGACTCTCCCCATGACCAGAACACGTACAAAGATATTCATAGGATCGTTGTTCGTAATAACAAAGATCTGGGAAAATCCACATGCTCCCTTGTAGCAGGGTGAATAAAGTGTTGTCTCGTCTTAGAATAACACGTGGAGTGAAAATGAATAAACTGCAGGTACACTCATCCATATGGACGATTCTCGAAGATACTGTGTCGAATGTAAAAGCGCACATAGAATGATTCTGTCATCTACTTATATAAAGTTCAAAAATAGGCAAAACTAAACAGCGAAATGTTCAAGAATACATACAGCTGTGAAAAACCACATAACAAAAAGCATGGTCACGAGTAGCATGCAATTCAGAGGTATGACTAAATCTGAGGGGGAGAGAGGGGAGGAGATCGGTTAGGGATCCAGCAGGACATCCAAGATGCAATAATGTTTTATCCACCAGCTGGATTTTGGATGCAACACATCCATTCCATTTTCATCTATTATTATTATTTAGAATGTATATGCACGTCGTGGATACACTCATATGACTATGATACCTTTCACAGAAAAAAAAAGTGTTCCTTAAAAAATGACTAAGAGTGCTGGTTAGCTAGATATTGGAGAAGACCTCTCGAGGAGGTGACATTGAGCAGAGACCTGAGCAATGTGCAGACACGTGTCTAAGGAAGGTCTGAAGGGAGAGTTTCCCAAGGAACAAGGACGAGCAAATGTGAAGACCCTGAGGCAAATGCATTTGGTGGCTTCCCAAGCCAGGGAGAAGGTCTGTGGGGCTCAAGAGAGAGGGGGAGAGAAGAAGGATAAGATTTAGGCAAGAGGAAGTGAGCAAATCACGTAAGATCTTACAGGTTAGAGTCCAAGTGACATAATCTGCCACAAGAAAAGAAAAGTAATACTAGTAAGAGAAATTAGGACTATAAAGAAACTCCCATAGGTTAATCACAAAACATTCCATATGCTCTGCCTTAGCGTTAAAGGTAATATGTATGTATGTATGTATGTATGTATGTATGTATGTATGTATGTATGTAGTAGGCATGTGTGTACGTACACATTTGGAGCAATAGCTGTACCACAACCACCAGCAAACGATACCAGACAAAGGCTTGTAATAAAATGTAGTTCTCGGCCCTTCGCTCACTCCACCCAGCATTATGTCCCTCAGAAACAGAACTTTTATTATTTCTGTTTTCAGTTCTCTTTTTGCCTCTACAACTGAAGACTATGCTGTAGCCACTCTTGGTGAGTTAACTCTGATTATTCATTGAATGAGTCTTTGCCATGGAAGACACGAAGTTAGCTCATGTGTAGACCACCTGATCGCTCTTTCATCCAATGTTTGAAAGTTATATCGCTATTCTTAGTTCCGCTGCAAATTGAACAATATTCGTAAATTTCTTTTTCTTGTTCCAGCGACTTTAGACAAGAGCTCTCAAATCTCTGAGTTATACTATTAGGATATTTTGTTAATCATAGCTAAGTCTTTCAAGAGTTGGCTATGATTTGACTCTCAAGCTCAAAACATTATATTCGGTGATGTAATATGTAAAAATTGCTTTCTGCAGAACAAGGAAGGATATTAGAAATACATTTCCCTCTCTAGAGGTTTAGTGTTATGACTCCCTTACCACTCACTGGAGAATGGGCTTAGTATCAAAGGTAAATGGGTTTTTGTTAGTATTATTATTGTCGTCGATTGCACAATATGATGCCACATTTGAAGTTCTACACACTTACTTCCTGGTTCGATTTAATTTTGTTGTTACTCTTGTTGCTACTGCTGGTGTTTGTTCCTTTGTTATTTGGATTTTGAGAAACTTTTATTTTGGATGGTGGCCTTTAAAAGCACTTTCCCCATAATTCAGAATTAGACATCATGTTTAAGTTTACATGTCAGATCTGAGAGACCGCTTTATCCAAATTATTTCACAGCTGGAAAAGAATCTTTGCCATGAACCATAATAGAAAATGATGTTTTTAGGATATTTGAAATAAAATAAACATTAGAACAATGTGTCACCCCAAAAGTGATTCTCCCATGCAGGCTTCAACTTTTTTTTTTTTAATCTGAAAATGTAGATTAAGCAATGTCTTAAAAAAAACAAGAAGAAGACAATGTCTTAGATTCCTTTCAGTTTGAAAAAATGTAAGCAATAAGTTTTATGTATGTTTAACTCTTCACTGTATCATAATTTGTCATAGTTTCTTACTCTTTCTATTACACAGAGTCCGTTCCATTCTTTTTCCTACTGACTTTCTTCTTGGAGCTTAATGACTTGATTTGAACCCAATACTTTTTGGGCCTTCTGCATAGCTAATATCCTGGGATTCATTTTTATGGAACTCCTTACTTAGAATAAACACATTTGTGATAAAGTTTCTCAATGTTCCCTAAGTGTTTGAAAATATTATTTTGCCCATTATATCAAGGTAATAGTTTGGCTAGTTATAAAAAATTTGTTAAAAAAAAATTATCTCTAAACTTTGAAAATATTGCTCCATTGTCATGTTATATCCATAGTCAGTGACAAAAAAGTTAGATAGTCAATTTTTGGTTCTTTGTAGGTGATCTAGTATTTTTTCCCGAAATACATAAGCTTTTAGGACCTTTTATTTATCCCTCTTGGTCTAAAATTTCATAGGGATGTTTGCGAGTGTGAACCTTTTTTCATTGTGTGGGTGTGTTGAAAGTTTTTGGTCATTTTCCTCCACCTAAATCCCTATGATTTTTATTTTCTGTTTCCCAAATCCATATTTGCATGATACTAAATTTACTCAATTGAAATCCTGTCTCTTTTATGTCTCTTTCTCTCATGTTTCCTGTGTTAAAATCTCTCAGCTACTGTTGGTCTCTTTCCTTCTCTCTATGCTGTTCTATTTTTCTTAGTTGATTGATTTACTGTCACTTTATGAAATATTCGAAAAATGAGGAAATAAACATACTCATTATGTCTTCTTGAGTTGTAAGTTAGAATCTTACAAAATATGTTTTGTATTAAATAATCTTACATTTAGTCAAGCTGAAAAGGATCTATATGACATTGCTTAATTCATATTTTTTTTTCAGATAGGAAAATTGAAGCCTAAATGGAAAAGATACTTTTGAGGGTTGACACATTGTTTTAATGTTTGATTTCGAATGTCCTAAAAGTGTTATTTTCTACTATATTTCATCTATTTCCAACAAAGCGATTCAGTTAAAGAGGTCTCTCATTTCTAATGTGTGAACTTACGTACCATTCCTAACACCACCTTACGGGGTGAATGCTTTCTAAGGTCACCCTTTACTTAATTTATACATGAACCTTTGAAATATAACCTGTTTGCTTGTTTGTTTGTTTGTTTTCATTGAGATAACCTGCAGAGGAGAGGGCAGTTTAGAAGTAGACGATGTGGCTAAAAACAAAAACAAAGCAAAATAGCACAGTTGTTTTTTGAAATGGAAGTATAAATTTCGGTCCTATTAAAAAGCAGATCTTATCTGATGGCAACTTTATATTCGTAGTTTAGTTTCCTCCTTTGTGAGACCAAACAGCATCTTTTATCCTCAATGTATTAGTCGGTGGATTATGACAGCCTGGCTGCTGATGTGGGCTTTTCTTGATATCTAGCTTCTTTTCTCTTCACACACACACACGCGCGCACACACACACACACACACAGCCAATTAAGGGAAGCTTCCCAGAGTGCCAATCAATAACAGCAGATAAAACATCACTGAAAATGTCAGGAGATAGAGAAAATTGTGTTTACCCAGACTCTCATGTAGAAAACTGTATGGTCAAAAGAAAAATGTTGGAAAGCCACTTGCAAGAAATAGGATGGGATATAGACCCCTGAGGGCCACCCAGAGTCACTAGTATGCGTTAAAGAGACAGGATCTTGTTACCTGAAGCGCTTTTGTGCTTCTGGGAAGGCATCCTGAGTATTTTCTATTCACTCCATTGGTGGAGAGATTCCTTGCCTGTAATGACACCTGATACTGGACGGATGAAATTGACGACATACTAATAGTCATATATACTCATCACCTGAGCAAGGAAGACACCACACGCCATACAGCGCCACACAGGGGTTGCACGTGGGAGCAGAACAAAGCAGCGGGGGCTGTGGGAGACGGGCTTTGTAGCAACAAGAGATCAATCGAGGTGCCCCTTGGTTCCTGTAGGAAGATGCAATGGGCTTGTTTGAATAGTTTCGCAGGCTGACGGGGGAAGTGAAACCCATTAATTCAGGTGGAGTGCAGCTGGTGACAGATAGGACAGCCAACTAGGTGGCAGCCATATCTGGTGAGGACAGGAAACTCACGGTTAGGCCTGTGGGGCCCTGTGAGACTCAAAGATATCGAAGCAGGAGTCGAACCTCGGGGTCTCACAATTCAGTGTGGTATACAGGTTGGGGCCAGAGCCCGAGACAGTAGAGGAGTCTGATCATCACCTCAAGGGCCCCTCGTTCCTGGGCCCTCCTCAAAGTAAGTGTTGAACACATCGTTCTAAACTGAATTATGTCCCCTAAAATTCGAATGTCGAAGCCCTAAGCACCAGCGTGACTGTATTTGGAGACACGGCCTTTGGAGAAGTAATCGAGATTAACTGAGGTCGTGGGGTTGGAGCCCTGACCCACAAGGACTGGGGTCTTTGTCAGGGGAGGGGACGTGGGAGAGCCCCCTCTCTCTCTGCACGTGCACAGAGGAAAGGCCCCGGGAAGACACAGCGAGGAGCCGACCGTCTACAAGCCAGGAGGTGAGGTCTCACCGGAAACCGCCCCTGAGAGCAATTCGATCTTGGACTTCCACCCTCCAGAGCTGTGAGAAAATGAATTTCTGTGACTTAAGCCACCCAATCTGTGGCCCGAGCAGACTGAGACACATGTAAAGTGAAAATCGATTCAACAAGTGAAAAATTCTTAGCCACCGAGGGCTCCTCACACCTCAGCCCCGCCTGGCACATACTTGTCAGATTCACCGTTTGACCTTGGATTCTCTCTTCACCCTTGGAGAGTAAAAAGCGGATTAAACTTTTAGAGTGCTTTTAAAGAAACTGGAAAATAACAACAACGGTGAAAATGCCCAGCGTCAGATCCCACTCTCCAGCGTGCTAAAACGGGGACCCTCTCTTACTAACGGCGGAACCTCGGAGGATTCCGGCCCCCTCACTCACCTTCACCCCCTCCTTTCGTGAAGTGAGAGAGTGCTAGCAACAGATATTCTGTAAATCCCCTCTCGACAGTCACATTCCATGGCTCCAGGACAATAATTGTTTTGCTTCTGTAGGTCTTCCATCATTCCATTTGCTAATAGTCTAATTTATAATTTTGAATAATACGGCCATAGCAATTAGCACAAATTTAAGTTCACAGAGGCAGCTTCTCCATGAAGCACCCCACTGGCTATAATCTCCATATGCACGTTTGCTGCAATTGCTTTTCCCTGTAATACTGATTTTAACAACCTTATTTAGCAGATCAGGCTTTTGAAATGCCAGGAGAGAACTAAATAAAGTCAAGGGTCAAAAGCATGACATGCTTCTGTATAAAATTAAAAGTTAATTACTAGCTGCATCTAGGGGCCAGGACTATTTTAATTTTGGAGTCATTAGCCTGACTATTTAGAACCTAAGTTTTAACTATAGCATTAGAGAGTCAGCTGACTCACATTTGCTGCAGGGGGAGAGCTGATCACCCCCAAGCAGAAACTCCATAGGCCACGACTGAGCTGACCTTTCTCTTTAACTGCATGCTGCTCATATTGAAATCATGATCACTGACTTGTTTGTTAAAGTCATCATAAAATTTAATGCGTTTCTTTAAATGCCCCTCAGCAAAACGCGTTTAGGAGGAAGCACATAGGAACAAGGTTTCTCTCATCGCGTTAAAGGGCCTGACATTTGGCGATGCATATTTATTTGGGGCAGTAATCTAGGATAACATTAGGAAACCCAGTAGTCCAGGTGGCACAGGGGCCATGGTTAGGGACCCCCACAAAACTCCCGAAAGTAAGGAAATGGGGTTACTCTCTAGGAGACCGTGTTTTAAAAAAAAGGTAATAATAAACATTTTTGAATATGATGAGAAAGGAAGAAAATCACCTTAGAGAGACAGGATGCCTTCTGGGCAAGATTTGGCTTTAATTCCTGAGTAAATGTTTCCTAAAGTGTGTTTTCTAGATCATTAATTCTGTGACCAGTGTAGTTGTTTAGCT
>NW_006433950.1:3650600-3661293 GCF_000325575.1 Pteropus alecto | reverse complement strand
TATATATATATGTACAATCAAGTAGATTAGAGATAGTGTATTAATAATTAATTAAAAATATATAAGAAGTTTTCTGCTAAGCAGGACTTTTCAGAACCTATGCTACGCTGATCGAGGGCCTTTAAGAGAGTCACTGGTATGCCACATTTTCTACTCTTCCCTTGGCTGTGGGTCACTTTTTTGTTGAGTTCCTTGTAAGACTAATAGTTTATTAAAAACTAATAAACCAAACGAAACAAAACTTTGGGTAACGCTGTATTAACACGACTAAAGAAACGTTTTCGTCCATCGAAACTGTGGAGTTCACAAAGGGAGCATGAGAACCCACTGCTGTGCTCTTTCAGCCACTGGGCAGTGAAGAAGGTCACCCGTGTCACGTGCCTGAGTGACCAACCTGCTCCCTCCTGCAGCGGCGAGATGGAGGTGATACGTCCTGCCTAACCTGAATGGGGAACAAGTTAGCCAGACTCCAAGTCCCCACCTCCCCTGTTTATCAGAAAGTCCGATCTTATCCCGGGTTCCCCTCTATAAAGTCCTGAGAATCACTGCGGAGTTAACTCTTTAGTCTCACCCTCCCCCCAGCCAACCGTTTTCTGGACGCACGGTGCCTTGTTGCTGGCTGGGAGAGGCGCTTCTGCTCACTGGCCACACGTGGGTTTGGTGGAATCCCACAAATCATAGAACTCCTTAAACAAATTCCTCTGGACAGAACAGTGTGATCGCGCTTGTCGTTGACGTGGAAGGGTCTCTTCTGAGGCTGCACGTCACCTGAGGAAGAACCACGAACACGAAAAAGGTGCCACCCTTTCAGGGAAGGGACTCACGTTAATCCAGCTCACCCGGGCCGAAGGATGAACGCCAGACCGATGCCTTTTTAAATTCCTACTGCAAACAATCACTATCGATCCAGATGGACAGCGTGAGGGTGCTTCCTAGACATCTCCTCCCTGTGGAGGATCTGTGCTGGAAACGAAGTCTGATGAACCTTCGTCACGTGCTGTTGAAGGCCAGGTTCATGGGGAAGGTCTGCGGAAGGTTCATGGGGAAGACCGAAAATGCAAATGTTCGATCCTAAGTTAAGGAGCGAGGCACTTCTGGGCATTGGCAGGCGAGTATTGTCCTAGAGAAAAGAGGGCATTCTGGGAAGCGGGAGCCAGCTGAGCAAAGGCAGAGACGCTTGAAAACAGCCCCTGTGACAAGAGAGAAGCCTCCGAAAGGACTGGGGCAAGGCGGAGAGCGTGCGCATCTTTCCGTTCTGCTATCTTCAGCTTGGCTCACGGATCCCCAGAAGACCACCCAGACCCCTACGACCTATAACGCACCATTCTCAGAAGATTATAAAGCTTGCCAAGGCTTGATGCCAGATCTTAAAACCCCTACGTCCAATGCTCTTTGGTTCTTAGACCTACTTACGTGCCCAACCGTATCCTCACTTCTGAGGAAGCAAATAGAAACGCATCATGGAAATCGTCAAAGACGACACAGACCCTGAAACAATCGGGTATGACGTGCCCTGGAACATCGTGGTTCCATCGTAGCTCAGAACGGAGCCCAAGCACAACCTAAACACGCATTAACAAAGCACACAGGGCGCTCAGGTTGCTCCTGCGGAGGCACAGTGACCAAAAGTCCCCCGCTGTAAGAATACGTACCGCTTTTATTCTGGAACTTTCCCCTGGGAGGCTTTTATCACACCATTCAAGTACTTACCTCTGTTTTTCCCCCACGACCTAATCTAACGTTTGTGCATCCATGTGGTCTAAATCATACCCACCAGGACAGGCTGTCCAGAGGTCCGCAGTCACACAGATGAGCTTAGAGAACTCACCTGGGTACCTCCAACCCCAGGAGGGAGAAACCGGGAGGGATCCTGATTCGTGGATGACTTACAAGTACCACCGTTTGAACGAGTGACAGAATGAATGAATGAATGAATGAATGAATGAACGGATAGAAAAATGGAAGCAACTCTTCTAGACATGACTTCTCAAAAAATATGTGTGAAACTCTCATGGAGATGTCACAGATCTAACCAGTGTATTCTAGACACGGGCTCATATTTAGCCAATTTCAATTCATACCTTAAAAAGTTTTAAGTTTCCAAAACCATGCCCCAGATTGTCTCATGGCGGCACCGTTTTGTAGCCTAGTTAACTCTCGCCCGGTGACAGGGCGGGCATCACGGCTGCCTCCTTGTTCAGGCCCCTGGGGGAGGCAGCTCTTGCACAGTACTGTGGCGGTAACTAGAGGTCACGCGGTACTCCATCTGTTACCCCGCCGACTCCAGCACCCCAGCCCCAGCAGTGGGAATTCCTTGTGGGGTATGCCGAGGAGCCGTATAATCAAAAATCAATGATCCAAATGAAGGTCTGTTGTTCTACAGCTGAGCTGGTGTAATATTACGATGCCAATCCTAATGGAGTTACATAGAATCCATCAAAATATCAGGACGCGGGGGTCAATGAGGACCGCAATGCCTCACTTCCCGGCAATTACCTCTTATTACCGGGGCAGCGCTTGCCCCCTGCTATTCAACGTGCTTCCATAAATGATATTAGGTGACCCTGCAGGAGCAGTCAATAGAGCATTGTTTTATTGTCACAGCTTCATAGTCAGATCAATACCTCGGTCTTCTGAGACGTGGGTGAAAACCCCCGAATGTGGCACTAATGAAATCATGTGATTTGATGATTTCGAAATCACATATCTCATCCTCGCTGCATCTTTCACGTCGGCAACGCTGCTCACGGCGATCTTTCCTCTAAACCCCCGTGATTTTTACCTTCGACGGGAACAGAGTCTGTTCCCCAAAAGGAAAAGCGAAACTTAATTTCTTCTGATTCTTCCTCGGTGCTCCCACCTCCTTTATTTATTTCCCTGTGTTAATTATATGGATTTTCCCTCCTTTGCTTTTGAAGAAAATATAAGTAAATAGTGGAGATTTTGTAACTTTCTGAGAGGGCGGCGAAAGGATGCGATTAAACAGTAGGATCGATGCTACCATTCATTCTCTTCCTCCGTCGGGCCTTTCCTTTATCGTAATGATTCTGGGGATCGGATTTGAACAGCAGTTAAAAACTGGCAGCTTGTGAACCACACAACCCATAAATATAGTGCGTGTGTCCAGAAGCGTTTATTATTAATATCGTGACTTTAATGCCTTCAGACGGGGCATGTGTTTTCCATTTCACCACCATCCCCACCAACCCCTAGGGCTTCAGACGCTTATGTTTTCTCCCCAGCTCGTGTACTGTATTCGAGCATTCCACCTCGAGATGGTTATGGCGAACAATTTATCATAACACCACGACTGTCATCGAATGCATTCTCACTCTGAATCCGGGAGGGTACAAGTTTGCACACGTCACCTTCACCTGATTTCGTAATTGCAACAGCCTTGGGCGGTGATGTTATTATTTTCCTTTAATTTGAATGTGAGGGGAGAAAGCCTCAGAATCGATATGGCTCGCAGTGTGGTGACCCCTCCGCGTAGCTAGAAGGTGGTGGAGTCAAAGTTCAGAACCGAGTCCAGCGAACTGCAGGATCCGTATTCCTGACCGTGGGCCATGCTTTCTTTCAGTTCTAACTTTTTCTGATCCCTCAGAACTGGATTCAGTGGCCCAGTTGCTTTGGAGGGATTAAATTAAGAGACAGCCACCCAACAATGGGGCAGGAGTGTGATAGGGTAGGAGAAAGCTCAATTAATTTGGGGTCAGAAATCTCATATTGTGACTCCTTTTGGCCCTGTCTGTGGCCGGGGGCAATTCTGTTCACCTGCTGTCATCTGCATTTCTTCATCTGCAGCATGGGAGCCCTCTGCACCCCTCCCCGCCCCCAGGGCTGCTGGGTGGGTGGAAGGGAAAAGCACAGTACTGTTCAGTCTACAGCCAGCGTTGTGGGTAGAGCCGCAGGCCAACTCCAGATTGTTTTGGATTTTAACCTTATCCAGCCTTTAAATTTTGCTGATCCTCTCGCCACGCGTTATATTTTTGTCCAGCTTCGCCCTGGAATCAATCTCGCGGTGATCCAGTCTTTGGATCTGCATAACTGGCCCCAGTTCAGTGACTGTTACCAAAACTCCATTCTGAGGTGGACACTTAAATTCTGGTGGCGTTTTTGAGAGGCTTCCTGACTCGGGGAGTGTGTGAAGGGTTAACTCTCTCCGCAGACTCTGGCTGAGCTTTTCTTGGGTCTGGAAAAAGCTTATTGGGGTTGCATCAGCTTCTGACTTTTCTCTTTATCAAAGCGCCTAATGCCTGTGAATGCGACAGCCCAGCCTGTGGAGCAGGTGCCTATGCGTAGGCAAAAATATGGAGCCTTCCCCCTTCCCCTGCTCCTCTGGTTCCACACAGAGAAGTTTCATTTCTAGACAGGCAGCAGTGAGAACGGGGGCCTTCCTGCCCACGGTCCTGGTTTGGGATCGGTGCTCAGGATCCACGTGATTTAGGCTCTCGCCACAGCCTCCCTGTCTCGGGTTGCTAACCCGCGAAACGGGATAACAGATGATATGGCGGCGAGGACTCGACATCGAGAGATCCCCACAGTTTCTGACTGAATACACGTTAGCGCTCAATACCTGTCAGCTGCTGTGTCGTTTATTTTATAATAAAATACATTTATTGATTAGATGGAACAGACCATTTATTAACATTTTTTTAAATCCTTTTTTTTTCTTTTTTTCGAGTGGCTCAGTCCTGAGGAAATACTCAAATACTCACCTTCCTGTCCCAGTCCACATTCAGGTCATTGCATTCAGGCCTCTGCTCCATCCGCCCCCTAGAGATGGTCCTCAGCGCTCACTAGGGCTTTTCAAAAAGTACTCATCTCCCTGTCCCAGTCCGCATTCAGGTCATTGCATTCTGGCTTCTGCTCCCTCCGCCCCCTAGAGATGGTCCTCAGCGCTCACCAGGGCTTTTCAAAAAGTGGCCTGCGGGGACCGCCTGTCAGCCCCAGTCCCTGGGGAGCATTTGTCCGCTCCGCTGTCCCACAGACCCCCTCGGGCCGCACCTCCCTTCTGGCAGGTATGGTCCCCGGCACTGTGTTCAACTAGCGATCCATCCTTCAGGACCGTTGTTCATGGGGCCGGGGGTAGCTCCACTAGAAACCAAGTGAGCAAGGCGGGGAGCTCGCCTTATGTTTGCCGCCCTCAGCCTTGGCCCTGTCAGCGTGTCAGACCAGATCACCCTTTGCTGGGGGCAGCAACTGTCCTGTGCCTTACAGAACATCTGACAACATCCCAACCGCTGCCCCCTGGACGCCACGAACATCTCCGTAGTCATGACCATCAAACATGTCTCTCAGGGGACACAAGTCAGCCCGGGTTTAGAGGCACTGCTCTTAGTGAAACTCTTTGCTCAGAAGGAATGAAAACATGCCCTTAGCTAACAGCCGTTTAGGAAAACATCTTCCCAGTTTTCCTTTAGCTGGAACTTGGTTTTTAGGTGTTTTCTGAAATTTTATTTAATTTTTATAAGTGAATCATGTATCGGGCTTTGAGGCTTTGTTTATAAATTTGGTCAGTCAATATGCTCCATACAATATTTTGACTGTGGATCCTGGAGCGAACCTGATACACAGCCGGAAATGACGAAAGCCTGCCGGCCTCGTAAACCCCAGCAGCACAGGAAGCCTGCGTGGGGAGACGGAGCAGAGGGAGCCTCGGAAAGATCCACGTCCCTCAACTCCGATCTCCTTCCCCACCGAGTGAGAATGTGCTGAGTGTGGGAAGGTACAGAAGACGGAATGCGAAGTCGCAGGCTCCCTACCGCCCCGTCCACTCACGGCCCACATCCAACAGCCTCATCTCGAGCAAAATGAATCTCCTTCCGGGGCAGAGATGCTGGGAGAGGGGACAAGTGTGAAGGACATCTGGCTTTCCCCTGCGCATATCATGTCCTGACTAGGCCAGGCTCACGACGTAAATACGAACTCATTATCTAATCCCCGACTGAATGGGCGGCCAGATACACAGATATAAATTACCCCGTTCGCCTTCTCCGAGGGTGTTGAGAGGCAAACGGATTGCCCTCCTCCGTGCTCGCTTTAAATGGGTCAGAGCACCAGTGGAACTAGATAATTCACTCCAATCCCCGAGACGTAAGCACCTCATAAATTTCATAATCAGCACTAGCATTTTCCTTTTCATAAGCCGTACGTCTTCCGCAGCGTTAATTACATGACTGGGAATGGTCCCCCATTCCGGATCCCTGTTCCGGATGAAATATGGTCTGGCCCGAAGCAGCCCCCCGCCCCCCGCGCCCCCACCCCAAGGCAGGGCCCTCGGCAGCCACACATCAAAGGGTTTTCTGAAGCCACAACAGCGACTATAAGGGGAAACTCTAAATGGGGAAAGAGCGATGTATGAAATGTTATTTTGACTTTAAAACTAACCGGGAAAGAAAATATACAAATTGCGGGCTCCGAGAACGCTTTAACTATATTGGATTCGGGACAGCCCTTGAAGTCTTACCCTCGACAGCACTTCCTCCAGCCGGCCTTTCCTGACCTCTTGGCCAGCACCCTCTCCCCACACGCCTTTGGCAATGGCCTTGGCTCTTCCACCATTTCCCATCGTGAATCAGCGTGACACGCCGTGATGACTTATTTGTCGTCTGTCTTTCCCACGTCAGCCTGGCTTCTGTGTATGCGACACACGGAAGACACTTAAAAATGGTCTCACATAAAAACTACCCATTGAAGGTTGAACGAATGGCCAGCTCGGGAAGAATTATAAAGGAAATAGACTTTGTCGTGTCAACTGTCCACCTCCCCACAGTGACAAGGGAGAAGGAATGAATGTTATTGTCCAGAAAGGCCCGGGGACACAAATCCGAACTTTAAGGACCTGAACGATGCGCTTCGATTTCTCCGCTTCGGTTTCCACACCTGTGGGATGGAGACGATGACGTCGGACACGTGAGGTTTTTGTGAGGGACGTAAGGGAATGCGGACGGGAGAGCAGGGCCCAGATGACCAGTTAGCGAGACAGCCTCAGACGGGGCCGAGGAGCAAGGAGTAGGTCCCCAAACCAGCTTCATTATCTACTAACGACGTGACTTCAGACGAGCGGGCCCCAACTTTTTCGGCACCAGGGACCTAAGCTTCTGTGAAAGTCTATTGCCTGATGATCTGAGGTGGAGCTGAGCCGGCGATGCTAGTACCAGGGAGCGGCTGCAAATACAGATGAATGTGCCTCTCTCTCTGTCTCTCTCTCTCTCTGTCTCTCCCTCCTCCCTCCCTCTCTCCCTCCCTCCTTCTCACCTGCAGCTCACCTCCTACTGTGCAGCTATGGTTCCTAACAGGCCTCAGGGCTTGGGGACCCCTGCTTTAGAAGACTCGCTTCATTCCTCTGTGTCTATAAAACAGCAGTCAGATCACCTCCTTCACCGGGTTATTGTGGAATTTGGATATGAAAGGGTTTTGGGAAACATGCAAATGGATATCAGTTGGTCTAAGGTTTATTATAGTTAAGACAACAGAGCTCAGAAAGACTGATGGATTTAATCAAGGCCAGCGTCCGCACCAGGAACAGAATCCAGAAGGAGGGGAGATGGAGCTAGAAGCGGAACCCAAGCTGCGTGCTGCTGTGGAGAAGTCGGCGTGACTTTTCCAGGGAGCCCGGAAACATCCCAGGAATTTGGGGGCTGCGTGGCCTCTCCTAGAATAAGGCCCTTCTCATTTGATTCATCCGAAAGGAAGCGGAAGCCGGCTTTACATCCTTTCTCCCGGCTGGGGGGTGACTGACATGTTCCGATGAAACACAGTTCTTAATAGTCAGAAGTGGGCTTTATTGGCTCACAGAACTTGGAGTCGAGCGGTCAAGGCAATGCCAGCATAACCAAACCCAGCTACAGACGGGGTTCTGCTGAGATGACCCGCCCGTGCTGTTCTCCGTGAGCTGGCTTCATTCTCGGGGAGTCTTCCCCCACGAGGGGGACATGGCTGCTGACGGCTCCAGGCCTCCCCCTCCCTTCTCCCCGCCCAGAGCCAAGCCACAATCTGTGGAAGGCTTTCGCTGATCCTGCTTGGGTCACACGCCTTCCCCGAGCTGTTAGCAGGCCCGCCGAGCTCCTCCCGCAGGACCCCGCTTAGTACCTGGGCTCTCGTGAAAGGTAGGACGTGAAGGATGTTTGCCAAAGAAATGCCAGAAAGGCGAAAAAAATAAATGCTCCTCCCAGAGACTCTGGACGTTTATCACAATATGGTTTTGTATCCTCGTGATAAATTAGAACCTTCAGATCTAGCTCAATGATATTGCCTAGATCTCTATTTTGCCAGCGAGGACCTTTCCCATTGGTGCTTTTTCATGATCAGACACCACACTTGCTGGCCTGCGATCTTTCCCAGTGTTCAGACCAGCAGCTCTCTGGGCTTCGAGCTCTGCTAGAAGCTGATGGCCCACGGGCAACTGTTGACCGAACCCCAGAAGCCACCTGACAAAGTCTGGTCCGGGGCTCACGGTTTCCTTGGTCCTGGAATTAATTCGTGTGCCGTTTGTTTTACGCAGACTTACCGACTGCACCGTGTCAAGAACTGCACTGCAAACTCTTAACACCTTTTAAAACTCGATTCACTTTTGATGCCATAAGAAAGATTGGGCCCATAAATAAGAACTAGAATCCATTTGTGGTCCATTTTGCTAAAGTATATTAAATATCGCCTGCAATTTGAACCTGCCTTATAAAATGTTTACGTGCCATTAAATAGTCCTAACATCCCTTGTGTAAATTACGCAGGCTGTGATGTTCCTTATTCTAAGGAGCAGCAGTGCTTGAAGCTGTAAAATACTTTCATGTAATAAATCAAATACTTTGCTCCTAAAAGCAGGATTATAAATATAAAAGGCAACAATGCTGACCTCAGTGTCTGCACTTGAATTGCTTTGGGAAAAGTGACACGGGAAAAAAAAGATTCTAATTTGGATGTTTAGTTCATTTGTTCGCTGTGCTTTGCGCACGTGGGTTCCTGGATAATGCTGTTGTCTGCAGATAAGCTTTCCAAAACACACAGCTATTCTTTATAAAAAAAAAAAAAAAAAAAAAGGACAGGTTTACAAAAATCCATTCAGGCGGGGACTAGCATCTTAACTGGCAACTTGGAGTGTGCCTAAGTAGGTCTCCTCGGCTGGAAGAATCCCATAAAGAGCTTCCTGGTTGAGAAGCGCTCAGAAATCCTGCCTGCACCCCATGTGCCTTCCACACTGTTGCTTTTTATAAAGCCTCCTCCTTCTCCCTCAGCTGGGCCATCAATGGGCTGTTTTCTTGCAAGTGCTCGAAGTTTAATGGAGCTTAAGTGAGACACAGACCATTAACGCAGTATCAATATTTATTTTTGGTTTCCAAGGAAACAAATACCAGCCCGTGGGTAACTTCTCTTCCAGTGTGAGTGAAGGGATCTTTTGCACAGTCTAATATTCTGTTTCGTTTCTTGGGGGGAGGATGGTGGTTATGAGGTTAATAAGCCATCATTTATTTAATAAAAAAAAATACCACATAGATGAAGAGCAGCTGAGCGGGGCAGGACCTCACGCGCGCGTGCGCCAGGAAGGGCAGCTCAGGGTGGGCACTGCGCAGGTTTCTCTTTGCCCCCACCATTCGGTCACCTTTAGCCTTTTTGTTCCTGGGCATAAGCTTCCCCACGTCATCTATCTTGCTTCACAGGCCCTAGTTTCTAACCTGTTAATCAGGTTTGAGGCTCTATGGAAGAGCATCCCTGCGTGCTAATTGCATTTAGCTTTGTGACAAAGTGAGGGGCTTTGTCGATGGCTAGAGGGCAAAAGTCATCATATCTTTCTTGGATTAAAGCTGCAAGACTGGGGTGCCAAGAGCCCGGCCGCTTTGTGGCTTCTCTTCTCTTCTCCTCTCAGTGGCTTTTACAAGCTACTCCTCTGCCTTAGGGAAGGGCCGACTCCAACGCCGAAAGAATTCTGCAGAATCAAAAGGGGCGTCGGGAGCTGTGAGTTCTCATCTTGACTCAGAATTTAATGAGCTCTGTAATTTTGGTCAGTCCACGCATGCTTCTTTAGCCTCTACATCTTCATCTAAAAAATGAGGGATGAAATTATACGTTCTCTGCACCGCCTTCGAATTATGAAATCCTGTGCAATCACGCTTCTAGCAATCATCTTCCCATGCGATCCCTACCACTCAGCAGCATGGACCAGTTCAGTGGCTTTTCGTCAACCGCCCTCCATGAAATCGTCTGTCATCACTTTGGTTTCCAATGACTTCCTTCCTCTCTCCTAATCACACATCGGTCAGGTTTCCTCTTTCTCGAAGCATGTTTTTTCTTCTTCGCTGAGCTGAATTTCCCCCCAGATGCTCTCTCCAATGTCTCCCACGTGAACCGCCTTACTTGTGCATTTCCAGACGATTAGATTCCATGCACCCACACACGCTCGATCTCAAGTTCCAGCTGCTGTCTTCTCTGTCAGGTTGTATTCATTTCCAATTGCTGTGTATCAGCTATCAGCAGCTTAAAACAATATAGTTCTGTAGGTCATGAATCTGACACAGCGTGACCGGGTTCTCTGTTCAGTGTGCAACAGGGCTAAAATCAAGGCGTTGGCCCAGCTGAGTCCTCTTCTGCAGGCTCTGGAGAGAAATTTGCGTCCAAGCTCTATGAAGGTTGTTGGAAAGGTTCAGTTACTGGTGGCTGTCGGACTGCGGTCTCGGTTTCCTTGCTGGCCGTCAGC
>NW_006433950.1:3646715-3650059 GCF_000325575.1 Pteropus alecto | reverse complement strand
GTAGTATTTCTGCAGCTAGTTGCTTCACATCGGGGAATCAAAGTCACTAGCTGGGGGAGACTTTAGATATTATCCAGTTCACTTTCATTTTAGAGTAAGAAAGCAATTAGGCCCAGCAGTCAAATGACCGTTACCAACACTACTACTACAGTTGTTGCTACTACTACTAGCTGCTATTAATTGAATATTTACTATGACCCAAGCACTGCGCAATCCTCATTTCATCCTCCGTGATGTAAAGAATTTTGTCATCCTGTTTGGCAAACAAGAAAAATAAGGTTCAGGGTGATAAGGGCATCACGCATCTAGGGGACCGTGTCAGAATCGTGGTTCTACCTGAGCTGCAGCTCAGTTTCTCATTGCAGACTTTTTACTTTCTACGGTGACGTCTCCCTACCCTGAGGTGCGAGGCCGGGCCTGGGGCTTCTTCACTATTGTCAGGGCAGAGAGCAATGGCGTGTTCTACCAGAGACGTTGCTGATGTTCAGGGCTACAAAAGAGAATGACCTGAGTTTTTAGAGGGAGGCAAAAAATTAGTGACAAACTCTCAGGGAGCTGGAGGAATCCATTCGAGGCAGGTCACGGAGATGTGAGCACAGCACAGGGAATATGGTCAATAATATCGTAATAACCACGTATAATGCCAGTGGGGACCAGACTAATTGGGGAAGATCACTTTGTAAATTAAATAAATGTCTAACCACGATGCTGTACACCCAAAGCTAATATAAAATAACACTGAATGTTGACTAATTGAAAGAAAAAAACAGGTATACGAAGGTAGATTTCTGGAACTTATTCGAACATTCGATCAGGTGAGTAGTATCCTCAGATGTCAAGGCCTATCACAGAGTGAGGAGTTTTCTTTCATCTGGTGTGGACACTCTGTGTCCGTACCCACGGGATAAGGTGGCGAGAGGCCTCTAGCCCTGTGGAGGATTTGCCATGTCTTGGGCGACCTGTAGGAATCCCCACGGAGAAACGTCCCGGCCGAGTGACAACGTGTTGCAAAGGCTCCGGTGATCCCTCCTGACCACTGGGTTCACGCCCACTGGTTTGGTAAAATGTGCTAACGGAGACATCACCTAAGGATGCCATTACCATGGGACACTGGCCTGACCCCCCGCCAGGAAGACGAACGGGGCACCACGTTTAGAGATTCTGAGTGGCAAGATTTTATTTAACACAGGGGGACGGGGGGATAGACGAAGGGCAAGAGGAAGGTCACGGCCAGTGTTTTCCGAGTCAGAGCAGAGCAAGGTGGCAGGGCTGCGACATTCACGACATATTACGACATTTCTCCTGCAGCCCTAGGCGATGCGAAGGCCACGCTCTTATTATGTGACGGAGTCTGTGGGTGCTCCCCGAGGTGTGGGTGACATCCATTTTTTAATTCCATAACGTTATCTGTAACTGACATGTGATTATAATACTACAGTTCTCTTTAATGCAGTCTGCAAAAACACATCGATTTTATAGTTCCCCAAACTGATTACATTAATATCTGTGCATAATTAGTTTACACATTACTAAATTACTGACAGATTAAAAGTGAAATAGTGCAGTTCATACTCAGCCGCATAACTGCCAGAAAGGAAATTAATATGGATTCAAAGGGTCCTCGGAGACCTACACCGAAATAGCAGAAATCTATAAAGACTGCTTGCGTTAGGGAGTTTCTATCGGCACTATGTGTGCGCTTGATGCTTTCCTGCGTCTGCCTACGCGCGCCGAGGGGTACAGGAAACGGTACAGGGACCACGATCTGGCTCCTGCCAACCCGAGGCTGTGTTTATTAAAAAGCAAGTGCTTAATTGCGGTGCTCGAGGTCAAGGGAGGGAAGGCTCTCAGGTTGTAAGTGAAAGCCGTTGCCTTCCCTCGCTTTTCCGAATGGCCTCAGGGCCAGTGTTAGAAAGGCCAAGTTCTCGGGCGCTGTGCGCTCAGGGCGGTGGTGTGCGTTTGATGTTCTCCTCTCCAGCCCCCAGCTGGACATGCACAGACTGGCTGGGTTCTAGAACGTTCTTTTCATCCCATGTCCCCGCGAAGGCCACTACGTGTGTGTGCTTGGGCGTGGAGCCAGGGCAGCTGTGTGTCCGCCCTTCCAGTGAGCCTGCTTCCGGGCGAACCGGTCGGGAGGCCAAACCTTTTGGGTTAAATCTTCATTCTCATTAGATTTCGCCACCCTTTGCACACTGCAAAACATTCGCCTAACTCCAAGAGTTCGAAGATGAATTCTTTTTTTTTCTTTCTCTGTAAGACACCACGTCTGAACTCACTTCCATGAGGAGGATGCTTCTACCCGATTGAATTCTGAAGCATGTTCTCTCTGAAGAAGATGTTGGCCGGAAATGAAAGTGTAGCGAAGTCATCACTAGAAGATCAGGGTCGGGACCCAGAACTTATTGAACACCTACTACGTTCTGGATACTCTATGGGGTATTTTACCTAAGTTTTGATCACTGTATTCCTCACAGTAATTCTACCTTTATCTCCATTTTAATAATGATAATAGTTGTTCCAAGCAGTATAGTAATTTGTGCAAGTTCATACAGTTAATAAAATAAGAAAGTCAGATTTTTAACTTCTTACCATCGGCCTCCACCATTCAGGCCGGAAGCGAGAATACAGACACAAGGGAGAAAGGCCGATTCTAGAGGGGCCAGCGACTATCCTATGAGCCCAGGGAAATGGCTGCTTTATTAGAAGATCAAGTTTTTAAAATCTCTTACTGAATATTCAAATCATTCTATCGTATATTATGATCTTTATCATTATATTAGCTATCACTTGCCCTATAACGAATGACCACCAAACTCAGTGGCTTCAAAATATTGATTGTTTCACAGTTTCGATAGTTTGGGAATCTAGATGCAGCTTAGCTGGGTCTTCTGGTTGAAGTTCTCTCCCAAGGCTGCAGTCAAGGCTGTGGTCTCGAGGCTAGGCTGAAGAAGGGCCCACTTTCAAGCTCACTCAGTGGTCGTCCAAGGATTCCGTTTCTCGCAAAATGTGAGAGTGAGTCCCCTCATTTCCTTGTCACTCGGACCTCTCTGTAAGGCAGCTCACAACATAGCAGCTTGCTCTATCAGAGTAAGCTAGCAAGGAGAGAGAGAGGGAGAGAGACAGACAGACAGACGGAGACGGACAGAGACAGACAGACAGAGACAGAGACAGAGATGGAGGGAAGGAGAGAGAGAGAAATTAAGGAATTGAGTCATACAGTTACAAGAGACAGATACACCAGTCAGTTCTCATTACTCTAAATCAGGGGTTCAGGTAAACTGGGGATAAACCAGCATCCCCAGCAGCGAGCGAGCAAGTGGAGAGCCATCCGCTAACGCACTCTC
>NW_006433950.1:3638681-3643953 GCF_000325575.1 Pteropus alecto | reverse complement strand
TGGACTGGAGAGAATCTGGGGTTTGCCAGAGAGTTGGGGACACACACACACACACACACACACACACACACACACAGAGTGATATTGTTTAAATAAAGAAAATGTTGGAAAGAGAAGAGGGAAAAGAATTAAAAATCGTTCATAAAATTACCATTCTTAAATAATGGTAACATTTTTACTTCATTTTTATATTTTACATATTTGTACATTTTATTATACATTTTTTTAGAAAATGGTGTCATACCACATATACTATTTTGAAAACTTTTTTTTTTCAGTTGGCAAAATATGAGAATTGTTATTAAAGATTACTTCCTACAGGAACATTTTGAATATTTGCTCAATTTTTTATTCTTATGTATGTAGAAGTATTTTTTTACTATTATTAAAATTCCAAACAATTGTTCAACAAACATTCTTATAGCTAAATTTTATATACATCTATGATTATTTCCTTAGATACATTTCTAGAAGTGGCATTGCTGGGCTAACAAGCATGCCCAGATCTAAGCTATTTATTGTCTGTAAAAAGTTGTATTTGTTTACATTCTAATCAGTAACGTGTGAGAATTCCCATTTTCCCACATCTTCACTAACACTGACTTATACTTTTTGGAATATCTTTTAAGTAGGTAAATAACTTGTCATTGCACTTTTTGTTTTGTGAATTGTCTATGTCTTCCTCTTATTCTTATTGAATTGCTAAAGCTGTTTACATATTGAGCATATTGACTCTTTGTTATATATACATACATATCATCAAGCTTATCTTTCCTTCTTTGTCTTAATTTTTGTATGTTTCAATGTACAGACTCTTAGCATTTATATAGTAAATGTTATAGTTTCTTTTATGATTACCGCCTTTGGGCTCATGCTTCCCAATCCAGTATTATATAAATATCTATCTCCATATTCTTGAAAAACATTGTTTCCTTTTTTCACACTTACAATCTATTTCATCTAAAATTTACTTTCTCAGTTATGTGAGCCAGGAACTACCTTTCCCCTATTCCCACAATGCATAGCCAGTTGCCACAGTTACTGAATACTTTGTCACATCTTTTTCTAACTTAAATATCACTTATAGTATATACTAAATTATTAGATTTACTTGATTGTTTCTGATATTTTTACTCTGCTTCATTGATGCTACGCCAGCACCAGACTGAAGTCATAACTTTTTACTATATTCTAATTGGTGGTAGGAGAAATTCTCCCATAGTACTCTTCTTTTCTAGACTTTTTTGATTATTCTTATGCATTTATCCTTCCTCATGAATATTAAGATTCTTTTAGGAAGTAAAAAAAAAAGATGGAAAATTTAATTCAGATTCATTTATAGTTTAACTTGGGGAGAATGTACTTATTAGTGTAATTAAGTCATCTTTCTACATTACTAGAAAAAAACAGGGTTTTTTTTAAATCACACACGTTAGATATTTCTTTAAATATGAAATAGCTTTCTGGTGAATATGTTTTAATGGCAGAGAGACTGTGGCTACAGACGAGCGCTGGCATTAGATTCTTTCTTGTTCACAAATTTTCAGGTAGCGAGTCATGAGAAGAAGAGGCCGATAGCCACTAGGAAGATCAGCAAAAGAAAACAAAGTTTTACGTAGGGAAGAAAAACTTAAGCTAATAGAAGGACCTGGAAAGAGATCTCATTTTAACCCGCAGCTACCTGGGCTATGCTTTGTTCTGAGGGTGTAACCACCTTCCTTCTCACTATGCTCCAAAGAGCAAATGTTGGGTATTTAGGAGCCTTTTTATCCCTTTTAACTTGATGTACATTGATGATGATTTTACCATTGCTTTGAAAACGAATCTTCTAAGGCTAGAGAAGAAATAGTTCTAAAAAAATAAAAAAAAAAAATTGCACGTTTCGTTTTAGCTTTTATTATTTCTGCCGTTACTTAATCATGGTGAGAAAGTTTTACAGTCTCGTGGAAGAGATGTAGCATTTCTCCCACAACCTGTCCGAAGCAGTCGATCTATTTAAGTCGCTGCGTGATACTTTCTTAATGGTGCGGATGTGCACGAGGGGAGAGGGGGCAAGTAGCTTCGAGGTGGGAGAAAAACGGGAACCTTCTAAGATGCAGATGGAGATGTAACGTGCGTGTCGTGATAGCTCTATGACCTATGGTCAGCGTCTGTTATTAAAAATCACGAGCAGTCTTGGATGGTGTTCCGTCGAGAATAAAATAATTGAGTTTACAACTTCCGGATTTAAAAATCCATTTATTATTATTCTAGAATAGATCGACTTCAGATGCAAAATCCCTCAGCCAGGGAATGAGTCTCTAACTTAGTGTTAAGTCAAATGCTAAAAGTTTTTAATAGTGATGTCTGATACAGTATTCATACAATCATCTTTTCTTTTTCTTAAACCTCGAAATGGCCTATGCGACAGCAATTGGAGGGATTATGTTCAAAACATTGTGGCGGCCACAGTGATGTGCTCTCAACCCCAGTTACAAACTGGGCTGATTGGGCACCCCCACTGAGGGCCGGCTGTGTCAGCTCGTCAGATTTTCTGGAATGCGACCGCATTCGAAAGAGACGATTTCTGCACTCATTCGACATCAGATGTATTTTTGATCAATATATGGGAGGAAGGAACCCCTCTGTAATTTTTCTCTGGTGTTTACAGGTATCGATGACTCTGAGAGTAGAATAACTACACAGACAGGAAACAGTCGCCCAAGCCGTTTCAGACATCGTCTGTTTATAGAGACACAGCATCCATTTGTTGTACCTGGTGGCTATTAACCGCTCTAATTGTGCTGTAGACTCGTTAACAAGTTTGCTGAAGTTGCACATTATAATTTTAAAGGAGTTAATTGAATACTAATCCAACGCACAGCACAAAAATTATTTGAACCATTCCAAGGAAAGCCGAAAATCCCACCAGCTGCCTTGGTCCTAGTAAATCCCTACCCCTGTGAGACAGAAAATGAATATTCAATATTTTTTTTCCATTTGGGACTCTTGACATTCTATTGATTCACTTTATTTTCCCAACAATTTTCTGACAGGTTTCCCAATGTGGATTCTGTAAATTCTTTGATATTCATCTTGTGATTGCCTTTGAAAATGAAAGCTGTGGACAACTTTGGGCTCAGAACTCAAGAGCCCCAAGCCCCTTACACCCCAGGAGCCAGTGGATCCGTCGAATTTTACTGAATTACCATGTGATCCCCAGATTCCACAGAGTCAGATACCAGAAGGGGAAGGAGTTTCCAGAGTCAGGAAACTCAGGTTACATTTGTGAAGCGGGTTACTGCTCTGGGGACGTGGGGACAGAGGCGCGGAGAATGGCTGGACCTTGAGATAGTGGAGAAAGCGAAAGACAGCAAATCACTTAAGGTGAAGAAGCAGGACAAAGAGACTAACAGGTGTGGCAGGGAGGAGGCGGGGAGGGAGCAGCCACGCCACCAGCTTTTAAAGAGGACTAAGAGTCCACTAGATGTCGGGCAGTGGCAGGGACCTGTACAGTAGTAAGAGAGTGTGGTCTCATGCCACTGCAGGATGTAAGAGTCAGTCCGTCCATGTCATCATTGCGGAGAGTGCCATCGGCGCACAGGCGGGTGACACAGGCGCTTTCTTTCCATTCAGACAGACAGACAGACGGAGACGGACAGAGACAGACAGACAGAGACAGAGACAGAGATGGAGGGAAGGAGAGAGAGAGAAATTAAGGAATTGAGTCATACAGTTACAAGAGACAGATACACCAGTCAGTTCTCATTACTCTAAATCAGGGGTTCAGGTAAACTGGGGATAAACCAGCATCCCCAGCAGCGAGCGAGCAAGTGGAGAGCCATCCGCTAACGAACTCTCAGTCCCTAAATGGGTTAATGGGGTTCGGGCTCTCGGGAGAGTGCTAACGAAATACTCATAGCAAGGACTTTCAGAACGGTCTTACCTGGCTGTGGTTGCCGTGGAAACGCATTTCTCTTCTTTATATTTCTCTTCCCCCTCCCCAAATTACTAATAGTAATAATTTGGACAGTTATTAAAAAAGACAAGGAATGGGCCATGTGAACTCAGGCAAGAAATGAAAAGTGAGAGTGGAAGCCGTGTTAAATAGAAAAATTGGATGCATCACCGCGACAATTTCAATTAGCTGCTGGCTTACCCCACCCCCCCACTTTATGTGGGTGTTCGGTGGGTCGGGTTTGCAAAACAAGGGGAGGAAAGGCTTACGATTCAAGAGGAAAAGGCTGAGGTTCCCACTCTTTATGCTCTTGAAAACTAAGGTCTCCAAACGAGCCCTCCGCGGGTTTGGATGTGCAAATCTCGCTCCCACCTTCAACTCACACAGGTGTCGCTATCTGTGACCATTCCCTCCCTCCTTCCTATCAGCTCTCCACTGTTCATGGTGGCTTTCTCGATGTCAGCATGTTTGACTTGGATTGTGAGCTTCTAGACCGGTAATTCCTAGATGTTTTAGGTTATAGGTTCTCTTGAGAGTTTCACGGAACCGCCCATCTCTTTGTGAAGTGCACGTGGGCAGCGTCAGGCAGAAGCTGGCAGTGCCAGCGGGTTTGTGGACCTCCTGAAATGCAGTCAAGAACTTCCAGTAGACACTCATCATCTTCAAGGAAAGGTGCCATGCAGATGTGTAGTTGCTGGACCAGCGGGGTTTGGGGATGATTTTATTTTCTTATGAATTGCTTTCACCTTATTCTGAGACTATGTTCCTACCTTAAACACGGTGATCTTTCTTAGACGAACGGTTCAGAATCTTGAGGTGCTACTAGGAACAGCAACCAAAGCATCCTTAGCAACCTTCGAAAGGACAGTGCGTGGTTTAGGTGTATGCAAATGGGCCACAGACAACCTGGGCCAGGTGGATGGGACCTCCAAGAGCTATAGAGATCAAATCTTTTTAATTGTCTCTCCCCTTCCCAAGAATTCTAACCGTGCCCCCCCCCACATACACACAACAATTTATCTTTTTCTCTTATAGGTAAATCGCAGGGACAAATTATAGATCTCTTAGGATGTTGATTGACAGAATGACATAAACAAGGTATAACCAATTTTTATCAAGAGAAAGGGAAAGTGACCAGCAGCTTTTACTAAGCTTCTCCTTCATGCTGAGCAGTCTAATCCCTTACGTCACCGTCACCATAACCTAAGAAGTAGGTCGCGTTGTACCCATTTTATAGATAAAGCAACTGGAGTTCCAAAAAGTGAAGTCGCTCATCCCAACTCGCCTGACTGTATGCGCCAGGAGTGGGGTCTGAGTCGAGATCCGCCTGGGCCG
>NW_006433950.1:3632109-3634280 GCF_000325575.1 Pteropus alecto | reverse complement strand
GAAGTTTACTGAATTACCATGTGATCCCCAGATTCCACAGAGTCAGATACCAGAAGGGGAAGGAGTTTCCAGAGTCAGGAAACTCAGGTTACATTTGTGAAGCGGGTTACTGCTCTGGGGACGTGGGGACAGAGGCGCGGAGAATGGCTGGACCTTGAGATAGTGGAGGAAGCGAAAGACAGCAAATCACTTAAGGTGAAGAAGCAGGACAAAGAGACTAACAGGTGTGGCAGGGAGGAGGCGGGGAGGGAGCAGCCACGCCACCAGCTTTTAAAGAGGACTAAGAGTCCACTAGATGTCGGGCAGTGGCAGGGACCTGTACAGTAGTAAGAGAGTGTGGTCTCATGCCACTGCAGGATGTAAGAGTCAGTCCGTCCATGTCATCATTGCGGAGAGTGCCATCGGCGCACAGGCGGGTGACACAGGCGCTTTCTTTCCGTTCTAATGTTGCCCTTTGTTAGAAGAGGCGCCTCACCCCTGTAAAAGCTAAATTGGGACCAGCATCTCAGAGTAATGAATCGACATGCAGATCCCCGGACAGACCTCCTTTTTTTTTTTAGTTTCTGGACCAGCGGGGTTTGGGGATGATTTTATTTTCTTATGAATTGCTTTCACCTTATTCTGAGACTATGTTCCTACCTTAAACACGGTGATCTTTCTTAGACGAACGGTTCAGAATCTTGAGGTGCTACTAGGAACAGCAACCAAAGCATCCTTAGCAACCTTCGAAAGGACAGTGCGTGGTTTAGGTGTATGCAAATGGGCCACAGACAACCTGGGCCAGGTGGATGGGACCTCCAAGAGCTATAGAGATCAAATCTTTTTAATTGTCTCTCCCCTTCCCAAGAATTCTAACCGTGCCCCCCCCCACATACACACAACAATTTATCTTTTTCTCTTATAGGTAAATCGCAGGGACAAATTATAGATCTCTTAGGATGTTGATTGACAGAATGACATAAACAAGGTATAACCAATTTTTATCAAGAGAAAGGGAAAGTGACCAGCAGCTTTTACTAAGCTTCTCCTTCATGCTGAGCAGTCTAATCCCTTATGTCACCGTCACCATAACCTAAGAAGTAGGTCGCGTTGTACCCATTTTATAGATAAAGCAACTGGAGTTCCAAAAAGTGAAGTCGCTCATCCCAACTCGCCTGACTGTATGCGCCAGGAGTGGGGTCTGAGTCGAGATCTGCCTGGGCCTCATTCTCGTAAGACCACACCGCGCTTTCTCCAGAAGGCCCGCTCTCGGCAGGGAGGGATGTGTGCGTGGGGGGAACAGGCTTCCTCGGAGGCCTTCAGACAGACACAGAGAGTGGGTGCGGAGCTTCTGCGTCAGGAAGCACCCTCATCAGTGTGTGCTGGTCAGAACGCAAGCTTCCGAGTCCAATAGAGTGAGGTTCTCACTAGCGTCTAAGTTAGTCACCATCTATAAGCCTCACACACCCCCCGCCACCTCTCCCATAGGATTCTCCCTGCGTGCTGCCTGGGACTCATGCAAGTTGTGAAATTAGAAATTATTTGTGCTTAAAAGTCCACTGAAAATACTGGGACACTAATTCTCTGAAAGTCAGGGCATCCAAACTGGGAATCGTGTTGATGTAGCAAGATCCATTTCTATTTTTCCTATAGGAGCAACTTGTATAAGCCTCAGTTTCCCTAGCTATAAAATGGAGATGATGGCAGTGCCGAGGCGTGGGACGGTCAAAGTGATTATATACAATAAGGTATTATAAAAAATAATGTGCCTGGCTCCCTGTCTGCCTCAGAGCAAGGATGCGGATGTCGATGATCAGTATTTGTGTTCCATGTAGACGCTTGCACTGCCCAAGCTACCTCATCAGGAAGCACTTCTAGTCTTGTAGTCAAAGAGATGTGGTGAGCTTGACCTTCATCTTGCTGAGTCTGCTGGGTAGCATATCTCAGGTGCATCGGCCACGTGGATCAAACGCAAAAGTTCTTCCCAGCTAACCTCTCATTACATTATTCGTCACGGCTTACAAGGAGTTCAGAGATTTTCCATGTTTTTAAGAACTGCGCCTTAATTTATTCAACATGTGTTTATGAAAAGAATTTCTCCTTAGGATAGAAGTGGTATTTGTTCGGTTTTAAATTAGTTGCCGCCGTACGCTTTTCCGCAGCCTCCATCATTCCCTGTCATCTCTCAGGCT
>NW_006433950.1:3624696-3628120 GCF_000325575.1 Pteropus alecto | reverse complement strand
GGCGCCAGCCCCGCAACCAGCTTTTAAAGAGGACTAAGAGTCCACTAGATGTCGGGCAGTGGCAGGGACCTGTACAGTAGTAAGAGAGTGTGGTCTCATGCCACTGCAGGATGTAAGAGTCAGTCCGTCCATGTCATCATTGCGGAGAGTGCCATCGGCGCACAGGCGGGTGACACAGGCGCTTTCTTTCCGTTCTAATGTTGCCCTTTGTTAGAAGAGGCGCCTCACCCCTGTAAAAGCTAAATTGGGACCAGCATCTCAGAGTAATGAATCGACATGCAGATCCCCGGACAGACCTCCTTCTGATCAGGTGCATCACCTTCTGTGTCACGCCTCGTCTGAGTATCTTGTATGCACTTAAGTTCCACGATTCGCTCACTTCTGTATTTCCTAGCGCCTCGCTCCAAGCGATATAGCAGATTCTCAGCGACGTTTGCGGGACAAGCAAATGAATGAGCAGGTGCTGGTCTAGAACACCCCTTCAGATTAGCAACTGCCTGCCTCTCTGCGTGTCACTGACCTCAAAGACCCGCTTGGATGTGTATATGACAAACTTGCTTTGTCATCACTCTTAAGCCCCGGGCGTTTCTAAACGATGTCTTTGGAGCCGCATCTTGAAGGGAGAGAGATTCTACTCCGTTTCTCCCCGAACGCTCACAGCAGCTGGGGTCTCCGACGTGTTCACGTCGAGGTCCCTGGTTAAATGTGCCGGCCCGTTTAATCAAAACTATCAAGCTGGCTGTGTTGACTGCTTGAGTATTGACCCGGGCAAACTGGCTGTGGATTTAAACACAACCTCACTGGCCTTTCTCTCTGCCGATCGTACCTAAAACGGCACATGGCACACTCAGAGCATGATACGGTGATGTTTGTGCATGTTTAGTTTTCTTTATTTTTCTTGAAAAGGAAACTTAGTCTCGAAAGGTGACATTATTTTTTAAAGGTCAATGCGGAACATTCCTGATTTGTTTTCATAGCGTGGGAGTAGAGTTTTACAAAATAAAAATGGAAGATTCGGTGGCACATATTGCTCTAGATGTTCTGTAATAGCTTCTGGATGATGCGTCATCCTTCTCAGACAGAGCAGGCTCTCAGTGAATGTTTGCGAATTGGTGCCTCTTCCTCCCTAATCACTGTCCTAACTTTTAAGACGGACTGTGTCTTCTTAACTCACCAGCAACAACTCGTATACGATAGCTGATCAGCAAGGAAGTGTCATATATAATAACAGCTACTGACACTTATTTATTTTTTTAAATTAAGTGATCAGCAAACCACGACCTAAGGGCCATATTCGGCCCATTACCTTTTCTAAAAAAAAATCCACAAAGTAACTTAAACAAGAATGTGGGGCTTTCCTCTAAGGGAAGCTCAAGGCGTAAAATTAAGTGCTTTACTGCTGATATTTCATCCTTTCTGAAATGTTTAATAAGTTCGAGGTGCTCGTCTATTCATTATCTTAGGACACACTTGGGAGGGAAACAGGTTTTATTGGAACACAGCCACACTCATTCATTTACATAGGGTTTATGGCTACAATAGCAGAGTGAAGTAGTTGTGACAGAGACCACACAGTCCACGAAGCCTAAAACATTTTCTGTCGGGCCTTTTCCAGAAAACGTTCGCCAGCTCCTGATCTCTGAGGTGCTGTGCACTATGCAGGCCAGTCGTGGGTTATCCCTTTCATTTTCCACGACAATCCTACGTGATGTGTACTGTGGTTATCCCCATGTGACAGACGAGGAAGCCGAGGCACAAAGAGGCTCGGTGAGGGAGCGATGGGGCCGGAAGCAGAACCCATCTGGCATGATGCCAAAGTCCTTCTGTTTCAGCTCTGCCCCGCCTGCCTTCTGCCCACTGAGAACAGACACTCGCCTTTGGGGGGGGGATGGATCTTACTTTTTCTCCTTTTGGGTGGAAGAGGAAACTGGAGCTTGGAAAACTTGTTTATCTTCGGTCTGTAGATGCGCAGTGCAAATAGTAGCTACCGAGCACACGAGACGTTGTTAGTCTGACCAAGGAGTGGGACTTTAATTGCATTTAACATAACTAACTTAAATTTAAATTTTAAAAGGCCCACTTGACTAGTGGCTATCATATTAGCACTAAGTAACTCAGAAGGATTTGAAGCCAGATCTGCTGACTCCAAATTTAGTGCTCTCGTGATAGCCTTGGTTTGCCCAAGATAAGCTCAATTGTTGACCCAAATATCTAAATTGCCCATCTTCCCAAGTATGGAGAACTCAGCTGTCCATTTTTTTAGTAGCACGTGAGTTACTTTTGATAAAAATCTAAGGTCCATGGTTCCACCGTGAAGCAGAGCTTCGAGCCAAAGCTACAACCCTGATCATTCACCATAAAAGTCCTCATTGCCTGTGAATCCCCTGAGCCTCTCACATTTCCTCTGCCAGAGCTGATGACCCCAGTTCCTTTCTCAACAATCCACAGCCTGACTATTATAACTCAGAAATCTCCAGGGCTCATGTTCTATGACCTTGACAAAGAAGAAGCTGTCCAGGGAGATAGTCTCACTGGGATGAAAAAGCCATTGCCCTGTTTCCTTTAGTGCAAGATAGAAGGACCACTGCCTATAGACACTTACTACGGAGCTTCTCTGAGGGCCAGCCTCAAGTGATCGATGCAAAGAAATGACTCGTAAATCTTGTTAGCAGCTGCCTCTCGGCAGCCAGGAGGATGGCTGGGAAGGAAGGTCACAGAGTCGGGGTCGGTGGGCACAAACAGACCCTCAGTCTCATCTGAAGAAATCAGGACAGGGAAGAGGAAGAGAGACTGGCCATCTCAGGGTGGTGACATCACTCAGCACATCCCTGGTGATGTCACGACATAAGTGTCTGAGAAAAAGCAGCAAAGTCAATTAAGGACTGTGATTTCCCGGGGTCCTTGGAGGATGAGAGGGAGCTGGTCGTGGATAATGCCGGCTTCCGCTTGACGGGGGCTGGCCTCAAATCCTTTTTTGGTTTTCACCAACATGCTCAAAAATCCTAAAATGAGCGATGATGGGACAGTATCTTCCATATGGGTTACATTCTAAAGACAGCATTCAATCAAGTAACAGTTGGATATGATCAAAATTACCATAAGCAAATCCCCTCAATGGCCTATAGAGAAGAGTTTTTATGATTTGGGGTTCGTAGCACTATATCATATGTATACAAATAATACATTTGCTAATCATTCATTATAAAACAAAGATTGTCCATGCAAAATATATTTTTATAATATTTTTAACTACTCTGTTTGTTTTTTACTATTTCTTTTTTACACTTTTGACCCAGTAGCTCAACTTGATTTTATAAAAGTTACACATGTGGATGATGAAACTCTAATCTGTTTCCTTGACTTTGTGAGTGCCGTGCAATTTCCATAATGGGACGTAAATCATTAGGGACAGTGACCACCAGTG
>NW_006433950.1:3617263-3619209 GCF_000325575.1 Pteropus alecto | reverse complement strand
AGTTTCTGGACCAGCGGGGTTTGGGGATGATTTTATTTTCTTATGAATTGCTTTCACCTTATTCTGAGACTATGTTCCTACCTTAAACACGGTGATCTTTCTTAGACGAACGGTTCAGAATCTTGAGGTGCTACTAGGAACAGCAACCAAAGCATCCTTAGCAACCTTTGAAAGGACAGTGCATGGTTTAGGTGTATGCAAATGGGCCACAGACAACCTGGGCCAGGTGGATGGGACCTCCAAGAGCTATAGAGATCAAATCTTTTTAATTGTCTCTCCCCTTCCCAAGAATTCTAACCGCACCCCCGCCCCCCACGTACACACAACAATTTATCTTTTCCTCTTATAGGTAAATCGCAGGGACAAATTATAGATCTCTTAGGATGTTGATTGACAGAATGACATAAACAAGGTATAACCAATTTTTATCAAGAGAAAGGGAAAGTGACCAGCAGCTTTTACTAAGCTTCTCCTTCATGCTGAGCAGTCTAATCCCTTACGTCACCGTCACCATAACCTAAGAAGTAGGTCGCGTTGTACCCATTTTATAGATAAAGCAACTGGAGTTCCAAAAAGTGAAGTCGCTCATCCCAACTCGCCTGACTGTATGCGCCAGGAGTGGGGTCTGAGTCGAGATCTGCCTGGGCCTCATTCTCGTAAGACCACACCGCGCTTTCTCCAGAAGGCCCGCTCTCGGCAGGGAGGGATGTGTGCGTGGGGGGAACAGGCTTCCTCGGAGGCCTTCAGGCAGACACAGAGAGTGGGTGCGGAGCTTCTGCGTCAGGAAGCACCCTCATCAGTGTGTGCTGGTCAGAACGCAAGCTTCCGAGTCCAATAGAGTGAGGTTCTCACTAGCGTCTAAGTTAGTCACCATCTATAAGCCTCAGTTTCCCTAGCTATAAAATGGAGATCATGGTAGTGCCTAGGCGTGGGACGTTCGAAGTGATTATATACAATAAGGTATTAGAAAAAATAATGTGCCTGGCTCCCTGTCTGGCTCAGAGCAAGGATGCGGATGTCGATGATCAGTATTTGTGTTCCATGTAGACGCTTGCACTGCCCAAGCTACCTCATCAGGAAGCACTTCTAGTCTTGTAGTCAAAGAGATGTGGTGAGCTTGACCTTCATCTTGCTGAGTCTGCCCTGGGTAGCATCTCAGGTGCATCGGCCACGTGGATCAAACGCAAAAGTTCTTCCCAGCTAACCTCTCATTACATTATTCGTCACGGCTTACAAGGAGTTCAGAGATTTTCCATGTTTTTAAGAACTGCGCCTTAATTTATTCAACATGTGTTTATGAAAAGAATTTCTCCTTAGGATAGAAGTGGTATTTGTTCGGTTTTAAATTAGTTGCCGCCGTACGCTTTTCCGCAGCCTCCATCATTCCCTGTCATCTCTCAGGTTCAGGCCACATTCTATTGCCTTCTAGAAGCTGTAAGAATGTGAATTTACAACTCCTGACTCTCAGCCTGATTTAAAAAAAAAAAAAGAAAAAATTATACATTTCTCTCCCTCTCATTTAGCCCAGAAGAGAGACAAGAAGGACCGAGAAGGGGCTGAGGGTGGGAGGAGGAGGAGTTTCTGCTCGATGCAATTCTGCAGCGTCTGAGTGTGTTTCGAAGGACTTCGGCAATTTCTTAAAAGTTTCGAAAAGTTCTAAAAGACTCCCTGTTAAGGAGGGCCAAGGAGAAGCAGCTAGCCTCTGTGTCGTCTCTGAGATGGACCAAGAACAAAAGAAACAGAAAAAGAATCTCCACTTCTAGGGAACGATAACTCAGGAGCGAGCCCACAGGGCCTTGAGGGAGGAGAGGGAGCGAGGGCGGAGATTGTCTGCAGACCTCGGATGGACTGGAGAGAATCTGGGGTTTGCCAGAGATGGGGACACACACACACACACACACACACACACACACACACACAAACACAAAGAGAGATATTGTTTAAAT
>NW_006433950.1:3602695-3612883 GCF_000325575.1 Pteropus alecto | reverse complement strand
GCATTTACATAGGGTTTATGGCTACAATAGCAGAGTGAAGTAGTTGTGACAGAGACCACACAGTCCACGAAGCCTAAAACATTTTCTGTCGGGCCTTTTCCAGAAAACGTTCGCCAGCTCCCGATCTCTGAGGTGCTGTGCACTGTGCAGGCCAGTCGTGGGTTATCCCTTTCATTTTCCACGACAATCCTACGTGATGTGTACTGTGGTTATCCCCATGTGACAGACGAGGAAGCCGAGGCACAAAGAGGCTCGGTGAGGGAGCGATGGGGCCGGAAGCAGAACCCATCTGGCATGATGCCAAAGTCCTTCTGTTTCAGCTCTGCCCCGCCTGCCTTCTGCCCACTGAGAACAGACACTCGCCTTTGGGGGGGGAAGCATTTGCTTACTAATGAGATGGATGTCAGGGCATCTCTGCTCCTCAGCCTCATCATGAGCAGCGCCCCCTGTTCATGGGCAGGAGAGGCGTGGCTGGAAGTGCTGTTGCAGCAGAGGCTGGACAGAGGACAGGGGACTGTGCGCCTCCCAGGCCGGCAGCTGACAGCCTGACATCCGGAGGGCAGTGAGCATATGGAGAACTCAGCTGTCCATTTTTTTAGTAGCACATGAGTTACTTTTGATAAAAATCTAAGGTCCGTGGCTCCACCGTGAAGCAGAGCTTCGAGCCAAAGTTACAACCCTGATCATTCACCATAAAAGTCCTCATTGCCTGTGAATCCCCTGAGCCTCTCACATTTCCTCTGCCAGAGCTGATGACCCCAGTTCCTTTCTCAACAATCCACAGCCTGACCATTATAACTCAGAAATCTCCAGGGCTCATGTTCTACGACCTTGACAAAGAAGAAGCTGTCCAGGGAGATAGTCTCACTGGGATGAAAAAGCCATTGCCCTGTTTCCTTTAGTGCAAGATAGAAGGACCACTGCCTATAGACACTTACTACGGAGCTTCTCTGAGGGCCAGCCTCAAGTGATCGATGCAAAGAAATGACTCGTAAGTCTTGTTAGCAGCTGCCTCTCGGCAGCCAGGAGGATGGCTGGGAAGGAAGGTCACAGAGTCGGGGTCGGTGGGCACAAACAGACCCTCAGTCTCATCTGAAGAAATCAGGACAGGGAAGAGGAAGGGAGACTGGCCATCTCAGGGTGGTGACGTCGCTCAGCACATCCCTGGTGATGTCACGACATAAGTGTCTGAGAAAAAGCAGCAAAGTCAATTAAGGACTGTGATTTCCCGGGGTCCTTGGAGGATGAGAGGGAGCTGGTCGTGGATAATGCCGGCTTCCGCTTGACGGGGGCTGGCCTCAAATCCTTTTTTGGTTTTCACCAACATGCTCAAAAATCCTAAAATGAGCGATGATGGGACAGTATCTTCCATATGGGTTACATTCTAAAGACAGCATTCAATCAAGTAACAGTTGGATATGATCAAAATTACCATAAGCAAATCCCCTCAATGGCCTATAGAGAAGAGTTTTTATGATTTGGGGTTCGTAGCACTATATCATATGTATACAAATAATACATTTGCTAATCATTCATTATAAAACAAAGATTGTCCATGCAAAATATATTTTTATAATATTTTTAACTACTCTGTTTGTTTTTTACTATTTCTTTTTTACACTTTTGACCCAGTAGCTCAACTTGATTTTATAAAAGTTACACATGTGGATGATGAAACTCTAATCTGTTTCCTTGACTTTGTGAGTGCCGTGCAATTTCCATAATGGGACGTAAATCATTAGGGACAGTGACCACCAGTGTCATCCTTTTGAGCATCTGTCCTCAGCTTCTAGGACAGGAGACAAACACTTTCTCTGAGAATGACCCTGTGGACAAATTCCCGGTGAACATGGCAGCTATTACCCTGAATAACAAAAAGCTGAAGGCAGAGGGTGTGGACCTGGAAGTGTCGGTCGCTTACTGTGCATCAGGCGCAGCTCTTTGAACTTGACACACCTCGTCTCATTTAACGATGCCGGCGTCGTCAAGCCAGTAATTGGCCCTTGGGGCTCGTGGTTGACCCTCATTGGCATGGAGGCACGATGGGGCCAAAAATATAAGAAAGACGGCTGAATAGGTATTGAAATTGTGGGGAACGATGAGGTGGCAAAAATAAATTGTTCGTCGGGTTCTTAAAATATCACCGTAGATGTGTATCTTCGAAATCGACCCACATCCATTGAACGGGGGAAAGTGGAATGTGTGAACTTAACATGGGGGATACTGACTATTGGTGGCAAAGAGTGCAATAAAGTGGCCGTACAGCACCTGGGCCAGACAAGGAGGCACGGCCTCCACCGGCGAGGAAATCAGAGACAGTGTCACCACATGGGAAATCCAGACTTCACTCAATGCAAAGAGGTGTTTGGAAAAGGTTGATGATAAACTTTATTTATTGTGAACTTCTCTTATCTTGCCAATAGGCGATTATCTCTAAGCAACCTGGAGCCATATTTGATTCATATCCACATTCCCTCCAAGCCATCTCTGCCCCAGGAGATGTCAGTAAACATCGGGGGAACGAACGAATGAGTGATTCTGTTGATTGGGTGGGGGTTACACAGGATGCATCAGAGGGGAAGAGGCAGGCTGGATTTAAAGAGAAGCCAGACTGGGCTTGTGTAGCATGATGGGCAGGGGCTAGCGATGAGGGAAAGGCGGGAGGTGGGCGTGGGATTTATTAGGGGCGGAGCCTTGCGGACTGGGCTGACCAGACTTGTTCCTCCCAAGGATCCTCTTTGTAAGTGGATTGTCAATGTAGTATTTCTGCAGCTAGTTGCTTCACATCGGGGAATCAAAGTCACTAGCTGGGGGAGACTTTAGATATTATCCAGTTCACTTTCATTTTAGAGTAAGAAAGCAATTAGGCCCTGAACAGAACCCCTGGCTACAGCTGCCAATCTCCCGAGCGGGCGTCTATGGAGATTAATTTTGTTGTTTCTTTTTTTTTAGGCGAGGCAACCCTTGGTTGACCTCACAGATTGCAAGGACCTTGTCAGTTTACAATCCTTTATTTGTTTTTATTTTTACATCTATAGCACCTGGTCTTCCTAGGTGGTCTCTCATCCAAGTACTAACCAGGCCCGACCCTGCTTAGCTTCCGAGATCAGATGGGATGGAGCTCGTTCAGGGCGGAATGGCCGTACACTTCGAGATTAATTTTGTGTCAAAGCGTCAGCTCTCAGGCGACATGGGAGCCCAGCGAGGCACGAGGGGAAGGCGCTTGTCGGCGCACGCACCCCTAGACTCTATGTGAGGGGCGACGGTCTCCAGCGGGAAGCCACTTGCTCCTCCAAGGCTGGGCCGGGAGCTTTCACCCCCTTGCTAGGCTGGTGCCCCCCAGTCTGCCGTGGCTCCGGCGGGGAGCGGGGGAATTTCACCTGAAGTCAGAAAGAGAGGGGACAAGGAGGTTAACAGACAAATAGCTGTAATGTGAGCAGACTTCTTTCATTTAAAAACTTTTTTAAAACCCCTCTGCTAATGACTTGGTGATTTTCACAGTAGTAAATGTGCTGACTTAAAAATCCGTGGGAGGTCAGTAATTGTCCCTCTGCCTGTCACCGGGCCGATTGTGGTTCCGGTGCACCTTAATTACACTACCTACAGGTGGAGTGTTACACAGTGTTTACGTTAATCAGAGTAGATTTACAGAGGGAAATAAAACCGCCGGCTTCCTTGGGGTTGTATTCCTCCCAGCTCCCAGCAGCCGGTGGTCCCCGAGTGTCCCCGAGTGTCTCCATCCTAAGCTGCAGTGCTAGGCCGACCTAAGAAATCAGTGGAAAGTTCCAGAAATTAGATTTTTAGGATCTTTACATCAAAGGAGAAAAGTGTGTTTGGGGGGGAAGAGATTGCGCAGTTGTTTAAAGGACCAGCTTTCCATTGTCTGCGGCCTGGGGAACAGGAGGTACCCTCGGGGCACACCTGATCCCCCAGGCTTATTTGTCTGCGGGGGGGAAGATGGCGACAAACCTGAGCCGGGGCCTGGAGATGCACCCAGCTGCTCCGCTGAGGCAGGAGGGGGAGAGTTAGGTCTGCCGTCTGTTCGTTGTTGTTATTTTTTTGTTTTGTTTACTTTGCCTTTTGCCTTTTACGTGAGGCTTTCCCGTAAATTTAAGGGATGCATGCCCAAAGTCCGCGTGGTCCAGGGGGGCAGCGTATGCACATGACGTCAGTGGCTAAAGTCTCCAGTTCTTCACTCAGTCGCTGTGCTTCGCGTTCCTCATCCACCAGATGGGCCGAGCGGTAGTCCCTGCCTCGCGAGGTCGCCGAGCGGGCTCCCTGAGATGACACGTGGAACGTGCTCGGAACAGTGCTTGGCACCGGGCGGGCGCTCAGTAAAGTTACCTGCTGATATCAGAAGCCGGTGCAAACGTGGCCTTTTAGAATCAACGAGACCGAGGTTCCAGCCCTGTCCCGACCAGTTACCAGCAGTGACGTTATTCAGGTCGCAGACCTCTCTCAGCCCCTGCTCACTCAGTTTTCATGAGCAGGGATAAAACAGTACCTTCCACCGAGGGCCAACTACGTGCAAAGTCCGTAGGTATGATCAGCAGCAGATGTGGGTGTTTTCTAAGCCGGAGGAAAGGCCACAGTCCTAAGTGCTGATCAGGGCGCGTAAGTCACTCTTTTCTTCTCAAGATGGTTCTTGATTCCTTTGTCGTTAAACGTGGCACGTTAGGTCTCGACTTGGCTCATGGCATCCAGAGAGTTCATCCTCCATCTTACAAAAGGAGCTTGCAAACCGCAGCATGCACCTGGCGGCAGAAGCCCGGGGTATTCTAAAGATGATGCAGAGTGACGGGAAAACATTACGATGGAAATAATCCACGCAGTGTTTCAGAGCGAGGCCCTCAAATCGGCCCCGTTCAAGAAATGGACAAAGTACTCGAGAGAGTTTCGTATTTTCAGACCCCATCCCGAGGAGTCACAGCCCGGCGTTCCTGTGAGGGAGGAGGACTCCTCATTGCAAAGGCAGACGCTGCGGGGCAGAAAGGCTCAGGGCCATGCTGAAGGCAGCCAGAGGCCCTCCAGCATCTCCGCCCGTCCTCACTCACCTGGCTGAAAGAAAGGCCTCTCTACAGGGGCCATTGCAAGGTTAAAAAAAAAAACGTCCAAGGAGGAAGGAAGGGAGGGAGAGAGGGAGGGACGGAGGGACAAAAGGACAAAGGGACAAAGGGAGGGCCCCACTCCTCACTCTACCGGCCTCGTCCACTCTGCTTTCACATTCGCGGAGAAATGGCGAGCTCCAGGCCCGAAGGGAGAGTTTTTCCCAGGCGAAGCGGGGTTTTGCCATCTTCTGCCGTTTTTTGTCTTTTGCGGTCACACACCTGAGGCTTTCCTCACGGATCACGTGGGCCTGCGGGATGCTCACGGAGATGCCTGTCAGCTTGGGGCCTTCAGATCTAATCGCGAGAGGGCCAGATCCTTTAAACTGTTACGCCTGTGACCCTTCTGGGAGCAGCTGGTCACTTGGGACTCGACCTTGGAGGAGACACATTGTGTGGACACAGAGTCCCCCTTGGTGGCCGCGTTGCTCAGGGGAGGACAGCCCGCTGCGGCACTGTGCTGGGCACAACGGGGCACTTTCAGAAGACCCAGAGGCAGCTTCTTCCAGCTGGAGCTCGAGAAACAAACATCGTTGCTGGAGCACGTGACCCACTACTGATCACTAGAAATCCAGTGTCCCAGAACCAAAATGGATCTGACAGTTTAAAACTAAGGGACGGGAGGCTCAGATGTGACGGGAGCATGGCTGAACTCACGTCTACACGACCCGGCCCCAAAATAAAGCACTCCCGTGGCTGCCCTGAGACTTCCCAGGACACGCAACGCTTTTGCCGTGAATCTGGGGAACAGCCTCCAGATGCATAATATTTTAAGATGATCAGCTTAGTCTTTTAATCCCTATAAACAGTGCCTGTCTGCAAAAGGCTCTAGGGCTCTTGGTTTTCTAGAGACTGGCACAGTGAGCACTCACTCGTGTGTAAGGGGGCACTCTCATGTCTGAGATCACTTGGTGGAACAAAGTCCTTGAAGCCATCATGAACACTGATCACAGAAAAAGAAAACGCTGGGCTCTCTAGAAAGAAAGGGGTTGCTGTGTAAAGACTCGCTTGGGCAAGAGACGCCACAAATTATAAACTCTTTGGCATTCCCAAAGAGTGGCATTTTACTTTATGGTCCTTGGAAGCATGCACGGTCACTCTGAGATGATTATACAAGGAAGCGGTTTCATTACATGAGCTCGCTTGGTATCTCTGGCCCCCAGCTGGCCGTCCAGAGGGGAGACAAGGCAGTGTGGCTGCTGAGAAGGACCAGACTGATTTTCTAGACTTGATTTCTGGCTGCGGTTCTGCCTTCAAGCAGCTGTGTAAGTGTGCGTGTTACTTGGCCTCTGTTGATCTGTTTCTTCTCTAAAGATTTGCACTAGAAAGTCTCTAATTGGTTGCCAGATTTAGTGGAAACCAAAACAAACAACCCCCCACCAGACATCTATTTAAATTTAAATATCAGATGAACAATGAGTATTTTTTAATATGTCTCATAACAATATTTGGCACATTCTTGTACTAAAAAACCATTCATTGTTTTTCTGAAATTCCACCTCGGCTGGGTACCCTGTATTTTACCTGGCAACCCTAGTCTGGAAAATCGTTTAGACATTAAATTCGAGTTCTGTAATGAACGAATCTGACTTTGCTTCTGAGAGTGTGTGCTGGGAAGGGGTAGGGGCAGTTCACAGCACTTGGAGGAACTCTGTCTTAGAGAACTCTCTTCAGGGTGAGAGGCAGCCCCCGAGAAAAAGAAGGCTTTTCCAGAAGGCACGGGCCCCTCCCAAGGCTGCCGAAGAGCTGGACCCCTTCAGGGCCCAGGGAGCTCTGCATCCCAAGCTGATTCGCAGGCAGCGTAGTTTCGGGTGGACAGAGGTCACCTCCAGTCCTTTGCATGCACAGGCAGTTACAGTCCATCATCACTCCGTGCCATCGTGCGCCGAGGACCTGTGGCCCCACCACAGGGTCTAAACCAACCAGCCTGTAAGGAAAGCCAGGGACGGTTCTGGGCTTTTCTCCCTAGGCGAAGTGGGGATGGCACCCACCGTATCGTGTGTGTATGAGGCGGGGTGGGGGAGGGGAGTCGGGCAAGAGAGCGGGGAGGAGGGAGATGCTGAAAGTCAGCCTCACAGGATGGACATTGCAGTTAGCCAGAGGCCTGGTACTTGGAGGCAGGATGAAAATATTTCCAACGCAGCCTTAAAAAATAATCGCCGATAACGCTTTATCCTGCGTTACCGCGAGGTCTCTCCCTTAAGAATAACGATCACCTCTCTGGCCCATTCGGTTCGGGTCTTCTGCACCTTGTCACAGAGGAGTTTCCTGGAGTCCCGGCTCCCGTTCAAGGCAGCGTGGAAGCCGGTGGAAGGGTGCTGACCGCACTTCACGGTCCTCCCTTCCTGCCCTTGACCGGGGCCGGCCCCGCCTGGGTTCCTGGACTGGATGGGCAGACAGCTCCAGTGTCTCCAACAGCACTTCCGAATCTCCTCCCCCCAACACGCACACGCAGGCACACGTGCACTCACACGCACACCCGGGGACACACCACCCCACGGCCAGGAAATGAATTAACCTGGACGCCCTTCCATAAATTCTTCCTGGCCTCCATAAGGAAGCACGCAGGGCGCGGTGTGAAGACAACATGGTTAGGATACAGCGTTTTATAGACAGAGAGAAAGGAGCGAAAACAACCTCTTGCTTTCGATGCAAATAAACCCAGCTTCACCTTCGCGCAGAAAACTCCGCCCTTGGCCGGCCGTCTGGGGAGCGTCCCCGGGGGATTCCTCTTTCTCCGTTTCCAGGTCAAACAGGTCTTTGGAAACGGTTTCTCTAGCGCCGCGTTTTCTCCCAGGACAATCTCCCTCTCTCCTTCCTTTTTGGTGCAGTCAGAAGTCCCCAGCCACAGGAGGCCCCCCTGGCCCGAGGTGCGGAGCAGCCCCAGAATTCAGGGCCAGGCCTCGCGGCGAGGCCCGGGCGCGCCGCCGGGCCGGCCGGCAGATGGCGCTGTGCCGCGCATTATGGGCCCTCGGGTGCCCGGGCCGGCGGGAGCGGGGACGCGCGCTGCTCAAAGTTTCTGGTGCCTTTCCCGGACCAAACAAATGTCTGTGGACTTCAGTGGCGATTTCCCTTAGGCTGCGCGACTCTCACTGGCCGTGTTTTCAGGCTCTAGATGGTAACCGATGCCCTAGGTTGCTTTTTTTCGGGTGAAATCGGGGTTTGCAAGCGTCCTTAAACCCATCCTAACTGCTCAGGTCAACTAGCAAAGGTCTGTATTTTTGATCAAATAATGCATAAAACTTCCATGTTAAGAGATAGAATGGTTTGGAAGACAAAGACGTGCTGAGAAATGTAAGTAAAAGGAGCACCTAAGATTTTTGTTTCTAAATAAACAAGGGGTGGTGGGGGGGTCTTTTACCAGGAGCAAATATAAAGGCAGGAAGGAACTGGAGGCTTGGGTGGCAAGCGCTGCTGCTGGTGGAGGTGTGGAGAGGGGGTCGCATCATGTGATTGCTGGAAGCACTTGTGCGCAATGATCATGAATATATAACTGTGGAGGAAATTGAGGGAATGTGCTGGGGACCCGAGGCTGTTGATCCGGAGGACACAGCTGGAAAGCCGTGGGTTTCCAGAACGCAGCTGAACAGCCGTGGATTGAGGGCCGTAGGAATCGCCAGTGCAACCGCTCTGCCAGGCCAAGCGGCCCCATTTGTTAGGGCTCAGTATGCATGTGATGTCGCCGTAAAAACCTGTCTTCTCGAAGTAAACAAGGCAAGCCCGTGTGCATCTCCTGCAAGACGTATGCGGCTTCGTTTGGGGTCGTGGATCTGACATGACCCCAAACAGTGAGGATTAGGTGGACTCGGCATGGACGAAAAGGACTAACTGTCATCTCCTCGCCTCGGGGTGACCGTGGCCAGCGCCGCAGGCTGAGAGGCGGAGGGGGAGTGGCGGGGGGGAACTGAGTCATGACTGACTGATACAGCCGGGGTCAGGGGGTGGAACACTGTGGAGGTTTTGTCATACGTGTTCCCCGCCAGCAGAGCTTTGTCAAATGTCCCAGCTCTTTCTTGCCCCGATCGGACTGTGTGTTGTCCTGTGTGCAGAGTGAGCACGGAGCAGAGTAACAGGGCTTTCTTTGCTTAAATGCTGATGAAACTTTTGAAACTGGCAGAATTGTCCCAAGCACTCCTAAACAAAACAATTGGTTTGGAAATCTAGCTTTAGACTTTTTAAAAAAGTTTTCAGCAAGTGACCCAATTATTATTTCTCTTTATGTACACAGAGATAGTGTTTCATTTTCCTAATCCATTTTTACTGTTTTATCTCATAAATCAAGAATTATGGCTACGCGGATTTCTCTTTCTGAGCTAATGAATAAATACGTCCAGTACGCACTAAACTCCTTCTTTTCAAAGTTAGAAATGTTCTCAGACTTTGAAACTTAATCATTTGAAACAGTAATTACACATAAGGTGATTAAATAATATGCTGAGGTATATTCATTTGCTAACATATGGTTTTTGACATTTGATTCTGTTTTTTTTTTCACTTGTTTTCATTTTTTAAGCTGAAGTTCAAAGACATTTTTCTAACCAAATGTAATTTATTATGTCACGTATGCTGTCTATACCGTGAGTGGTGTTAACATAAGGACCTGAAACATTAGTTCTTAGACGACTAGCAATATTTAAAGCTTACCAAATATTACAAACACTGCCGATCCATAATATCCAGAAGCTGATTTTGGATCACATTTAGAGCTGTCTTTCAAACAGAGCCACATCCAATTTAAAATTAGTCAAGAATTACAGTTTGCTATGAAGAATGTCTCCACCCCCAATATGAGCAAATGTCACCAAAATGAAAGGGGAAAAAAAGGAAAGAAAAGAAAAGATGTGATTGTTTTGACACGCGTGCGAGAAGCTTAGTGTCGCTTCATTTTTAACCTCACTTCAAATCATCTTTTAACCGCCCTGGTATTTCTGCACGGAAATAATCACATCTCATCAGCCTTCTCAAACGCGGCAGCTCCACACCCAGAGCTAACGCTTCTCGTTAAATCATATTGCTAAACACATCATTGCAGCTCCCACAGCAGAAAGATGGAAATCAGCTTCACCGGACAGCTTCCCCCCCC
>NW_006433950.1:3567615-3602677 GCF_000325575.1 Pteropus alecto | reverse complement strand
TTCATTTTCTTTCCTGGGGTAATTTTATTCTTATAGATGGTGCGTGAATGTTTTTCCTAGAGAGGCAGGACATGAGTTTTAAAGATGTAAAAGCAATTCTGCCCTTTAGGTGATGGAGATAGAGACCTGTTGAAATGCTCCTGGGAAAATAAACACATGGATTCACATGCACATTTAAGAGAAGAAAATCTTCTCGGGGGGGAAGGCGATGAAATGCGGGACTTTGGGAGGAGAAAACGTTACCCTGGTTTTGAACGTACACGATGGATGATTCCTAACCTCGTTCAAGAATTCACATATCGTTGAGGTTTAACAGACACGTCAAGAAAACCGGGTTTGTTTCTTTCAGCGTTTTTTGCACCTGCAGATGTAAAACCCAAAGCCCCCTGCTTAACATTTGAAAAACTAGTATGTAAATGACTGACTGCCTTATCTTTACACAATTTGCTTTAACTTCACTTCCTCTCACTTTGTCACTTAATTTGTATGGTTTCCAAATCAGAGTGACTATCATCTATTAGTCCCCCTGGTGACAGAGGGCAGGGCGTTGTTGTATTCGAGTTAATAAAGCAGAAACACAAGCCTAATTACTGGGGAGATAAGCCTTGCTGGCAGGGGTCCCCTTCCCCGAGGTCTGGAGCTATCTGCACCCAGACATTTTGGAGTGAGTCTGTGTACACCAAGCAGTTTGGGGAGGGGGTGTTTCCATATAGCAGTACTGGTAAATTTCAGGAATTGCCTTCCCTGGAGGATGCTGTACTAAATTGTGCATCTAGACCAGGAAGCAAGTACATATTCATTAATCAAATGAGATAATGCGGGGGGGGGTGTTAAGGAGCTTCATAATTGCAAGAGACAAAATAAAAAAGTGGCATTTTTGTTACAAGGGCATATATGTATATTTAAACATAGTCTACATACACATGCACTTAATAACTGTGGTGAGAGAGAGGAGAGAGAGAGAGAGAGAGAGAGAGAGAGAGAGAGAGAGAGAGAAAGAGAGAGAGAGAGAGAAAGAGAGAGAGATAGAGAGAAAGAGATTGAGCTAGCTTCTCTAATGCCAGCAGGTACACCATAGAACGTATCCCTCTATGGAAAAATTAAAATACACATATTTTATTTATAGTAGAAGGTACAGAATCATAAGCAACAAGTTTTATAGCATAGACCCTGATTGAAAATCTGATTTATTGATTATTCAGAGGCCCATATTGTGTTTTTATGGGCTTATATCATGTATATAGAACTATACCATATTTAGGCAAATTGCATAGGCATGCTGAGAAGTTTCACCGAGCCTCTACCACTGTTAGTACCACCGCCCTCCCCAGACCCCTCCCTCCATGGAAAACAAACAAAAAAGCCTACCTGTGTGGTTAAAATCACTCACGTTTAAGAAATATTCATAAAAAGAGAAAAAAACAATACAGTTCCTGGCTTCTGCTTTGAAGGGTTACAATTATCAGTGGATACTGTATCAAAAGCTGAGAAATTGTGTTTGGAGAGTGAATCTATTAATGCAGCTTTGTCCAACAAATATTAAAATTGCAAAGTAATTTGCCCATTTGACAATGGCTAATGAACTTAAGTGTGTAGAATGAACTTTAATAATTGAGGAAATTGTGCAATTAAGTTGAAAGCCGCTGAAAATTACAAATAACATTAACTCTCTAGTTTAGTAAGAATATTACCGCTTCTATTACCGACCAGTTCGGTGAGTATCAAGAAAGTGGAAAGTTGCAATGACTGTGCCTTTATCGAGAGGATTTGCCCTAAAGATACTGACCTCATTTTTTTTTTTAAACAGAAAGGAGAACTAAAAATCCTTTTCCACGATATGTTTCTGAATTACCACCTGGTTGGAATTACACAAAATGTCTCAGTGGTGGGGTGGGTTTTAATTTTCATTTCAGGTTTATGATCCTGTCTGTGTCGATTTTAAATTTAAGTGGATTATATTCAGCAAAAATCCTTTTACTATCCGGGCTTGGCTGCCTCAGACCATTAGGTTCTGTACGTTCAGCTTCCACAAATCTGTTAATACATAAAACCATAAGAAACCTCTGATGATCGAACCAGATAGACCGAACACATCCGATTCATATTTGATAATGCAGAAGTGTTGTCCTTAATCAAACTTGCTTATTTCGTGCCAGAATGTTTCTACAATTATCATAATTGTTGTGCTAAATATGTTTGTCTTTGTATCTGGCTTTGGGCATAATCTTCTCTCTTGAAAGCCACTCGTTGTGGGACTTGAGATTCCTGCACAAAACCCAATTAATATTAAGATGACAAGCCCTGACGAGCTCCAAAGAGGCAACAGCTGAACAGACTCTAACATTCTTAAGTACAGATACTTGAGTGATCAAGTACATCTGAGGGAGACACACAATTCAATAATCCCTTTCTCAAGAAAGTCAAGGGCCCTGTGACATGTGAGGGAAATCAAAGGAGCACATCAGAAAGGGAATGGCCGCGCTGGTCCTGCGGCGTCTCTATTAAAATGCAGAAGTTATGGATTTTTTTCGGGGTGATGGGAACCTTTTCTGTTTTTATTGATTTCTTTTTATAGCTTGATGATTTCGCTCAGATTATCTTAAAAGCTTAAAGAAAAAAAGGGCCTCATCAAAAGATATCTTGCATGACAGGAGCACATGCAGTTTCGGGGAACTTGGCACAGCGAAGGCGGGGTACGGTCCGGGGAGAACTCGTCAGCCTGGAGAAGAGCCGGAGCCTCCACGGCACTAATGAACATTTTACTGCTGTATTTGGTGCACGTGGCAGACGCGCCCTGCTTGCCCTAGGCCAGTCAGGAGAGACGGGGGGACGGTTTGGAGCAACCCGGGCCTTGCCCCAGAGGCGTAGCAAGTTAGAAAGCTCCGTATTAGCAAAAGCATCTCCATTCGCTCCATAGAAAGCCATCGCCATCATTCATATCCGGACTCCCAGGTTCCCAGCATCGCGGGTGACTCCTTGGATTTACAGCCAAACGCGCTGTCTAGTGGTGACATCCTAACCCGCTGATCTGTAATCAGAAATGGGCTTCCTGTCACTTTAAAAGCACGGCACTAAGGGGCGGTAAAAACAAGGCCGAGGGAGCTAAACGGAGCAGCTCAGTCCGGGCCGTGGGCCACTCCGCAGGACCCTGCCAACGTGTTCGCTACATCCGAAACCCAGCCGTTCCGGTGGCTGGTGACACCCTCTTAGGGGACGTGTCGCTCCGTGAAATCGGTTCTGCACAAACCCTTTCGCGTGCGCCCAAACATAACAAGGCGGGAAAAGCAGTGAGCCTGCGCTGGCACACGGGGGCGTGGCGGTCCCTGCGCCCCTGTGCCCAGCACCTCGGCGGCAGGCAGGGGGCCCCCGCGCCCAGCACGCAGCGCTGCCTGGACTCACTTTTCCCTGGTACCACTGAAAGTGACACCAACCGGGGCGTCCTTCGCTTGTGGCCTGACAAATCCGGTGCGGCCTTTTGAGGCCACCCGCCCAAGGACGGGGTCTGCCCCGAGTCGAGAAGGCCTCGTACGTATCCTCGAGCCCACCCCCACCTCGCGCTCACACCCACACCCACAGCCACCACCTCCCACGTGTCACACCGCGACGGGGCTCTTCAGACGTCCCTTTCCCAGCAAACAACAGGAACAGGGATAATTATAAACAAAACTACTCAGGCTGAGGCCGAAATAGATATACAAACAGAAATGGCTTTCTCCAGCTCCGGCTTCACGTTTTCAAAGATACAAGTGTTACTTTCAAAGATGTGAGAATGACTGAGAAACTGCTTTCAGAGATTCCTCTTATAAACCAGGTACAGACCCCATAGGAACTCAGCTCCCGGTGGGCCCACGGCCCCGGTTTCCTTTCTCCGCGGGTCACGAGGCAGCCTTTCTCATGAGAAGGATCGTCACCTGGGAGTGCTCTAGGCGCAGAGCACCGCGGCATCCAAATCGACTCTTAGCCCCACACAAGCACAGGCGAGCCAACTCCCAGAGCGCAGTGCCCCAAATTGTGAGATATTTGAAACGGAATGTGTCCTAGTTGCCTTCTGGGGTTCCTGCTAATTAATATTCAAAAGACTCAGAGAGGAAAGATAGATACCTAAATCATACATATGTATATGCCTTTTAAGCTTTATTATAAAGGCAAAATAACCCCTTACTTGGTTAAAATCCAACTGGAGTCAACATACAAAGGTGACTGCACTGTAATACTAGACATATCTGCATTATGTAGGCATGTTACTGCGCCACCAGAATCTCTCAATAGTAATTATTATGCCAAGCGCCCTGTTGGCACAATTACACTAAAGCTCTAATTAGTAGCAGTAAGATTAGAACCCCTACGTGTTAAATCTGTAGAAGCAACGCTGAGTGAAGGGTTTAAAACAGTTTCAAAACATTGTATTGTCTTTATTACAGTCTTTATACTTCAGTAAAGAAGGGTTTTCTATAAAATGCACTTAAAATAATCTGGTCCTGTCACTAAAAATAGGAAAGATAAGGTAATTGCAGTCAAACCTAGTGAGTCGGCTCGCTACCTAGGTGCATTAAATCGAAAATGACAAATCTAGTGAACTCCAGTGAGAGATACCTACTTCCTCCCTGCTGGACGCGCTGGTATTTTTCCAACCGTCAGCCAGGAAAGTGCGCACGGCCCGCTTGTCACCGGCCTGCCTTTCCCGCCCGGCTTTTTCATTACCTCCGAGGAGCCCCGAGGCGGGCGAGTTGCATCAGGAGCGGGTCCACCTCACCGATCACATTGCAGCATCGGGAGATTTACCTGTCTCCTTAGAGACAGCAACATCCACGCCGAACACAGAATGAGGCTCCTGTCCTTTAACTGAGATGGCACCAGGCTGGGTGGGAAGCTGGACTTCTGGGTGCTCTGGCCGAGGTCCCCGGGGAAGGGAAGCCGGGGGGTCCACCCCCACTGCAGAGGTTTCAGTCCCATGACAGCAGGCGGGGAGTGCAACACACCAGCCACGGGGAGCTCAAGCAGAGGGGAAAGGCGGGCATGGGTTGCCAGACGCCAGGTGTATGTATGTGGACCTGGGAACATGTTAGTTGGATTTCCCGGGAAACCGAGTCATCACAAGCATGTAAAATGTTTTTAGGGAGAAAACCCAGAAGTTCAGCGGGAGAGAAAAACAAAGCATTTCATCTGCCTGGTGGTTTCCCGTTCCCCTGCCCGCATCTTCCAGAAACGGATGCGCCCTGATTTCCAGCCGACACCAGTGTGCCACGTGGATTGAGGGCTGCCCAGGCGGGTGGCGGCGAGTCTTCCGTGCCCTGCCGCCCGTCCACCGGCTCTTCTGCCCACCACCCCTAGTTCCCTGCTTGGTCCGGTCGGCCCACCAAGGCCCCACGTGGGAAAAACAGAGCGCTGAGCACACGAAGGTTCACCGAAGGCTACGGGATCCGCTGGTCAATTGCGCTTTCGCTAAGATATACATACGAGACTTCAGCTGTCCTGTGAGCAGAACTTGGCCTTCCTATTTTGGGGATGCAGCATTAAAAACAGTTATTCTGGAGCGATCTCTCCATAAACGCGTACAGCATAGATAAACGTTTTGAAAAATTCGCCTGGGCTTTTCCATCGAAGCAAACGCGTCATTTAGTTTGCTTCTGAAATGTGAAGCCAGACGCCTGCGGCGATCTCCGGGATGAAAACGGGACATCGGACCCCCAAATGTTACCGCAGTTCTGCACGAATGCCCCTGCCCCCCACCAACGGATTCCCCATAATTACCGTAATACTTAGCGAGCGTGTATTTGTGCAGCGCACATAGCTCGACTTTGGAAATGTGTAACGTAACAGCTATAAAACTGTCTGCGAGGATGGACAGTGGGAAGAGGGCAGGAGTCGGAGAGGGACCCTGAATCTTAATAATCGTGTGTGTTCAGCCATACGTTACAGCTCGCAGTGTCGTTTACTGTAAAATTGAAGACGGGGAGACTGCGGAACTTTCTGGCTTCTATATTTTACACTGGCTTCTCTTTCACAGCCCCAGACTGAAGGGAGGAAGTGAAAACATCCTTCTGCCTCATAGGTCCTCTTAGTGCCGTCATAATTCCAGTATTTATATGCACGTATGTTTTATCTACAAAAGATATTCACATGAGAGCTGATCTCTCTGCAACTGTTACAGAACTATTAAATGTATATTAGCATGGTCATTTTTATTTAATGGAAACAAATAACAGTTAATCTTATTGGAAGGGTTAAGTGGGTTTACTTGGTAAAGGGCAAATCCCTTTGGATGCTTTCTTTTTTAAAGAGTGACTGCAGTTGCTGACAGATGGTCTTTGTCTGAGTGTAGCTGAGGACAGATACAGTTTCTTTTTACGCATTTATGAAAGTTGTAGATATAGATGCTTGGTAATATGCAGTGGCCTAGGACAAAGAGCAAGCTGGGTGGACAGAGAGGATTAGATTTCAGCTCAGTGACAGATGGCTGGCTTAGCAGAGTCAGATAAAATTAAAAGGGAGGGGGGATGGATAAAAGAAACCACTTTCCATGTAAAAGTTGCATCTCTTAAGACAATGGCAGCAAGCAACATTCAGCCCGTTTTCTAACTTGGGGTCAAGTTTCCGGATTTAAATCCCTACTTCGAATATGTATTTTATTTTCACTTTTGCAGACGAGGTGGGGTCATTTTCTCTTGATCAAGTTTATCAAAGGGAAACGAAGAAACAAAATAATTAACAATGTGCCTTTGAACTTGGCCATTGGCAAAATTACACTGAACATTCGCATGTGGGTCCCTGCCCACAGGAACCCTCTTGGCTTGATTTTTATAAGCCCAGCAGTAAAATCCACATTTTTGCTTACTCCGTATATACCATTTAAACCTATAACATCACTATAACCTTTGTCAAGTAACCATACAACATATTTAGTGTTAATTTGTCACACTGAAATTATTCATCGGTGTCTCGAGTTAGTCCAATAATATTTATGGGTTATGCCATTCCATGTTTTCTGGCGATGCAGTTTGCTAGATTTCATAGATTTACTGTGTCTGCTTTTTTATGACTGACATAGCAATAACCAGATTGCAAAGATATTTATGTTGTTTGTGGCTTAGCAAGATAATTAAAGGATATAAATTAATCAAGTGCAATTAATTAGAAACTTTATGTTCGCAGCGGTCCTTCTTTGCATGTATAATTTATATTTATTGATTTCCTGGCTTTCATTAGCCTATGAGATAACAGCAAAAAATGCATTAGGGAAGAAAATGTACAATTAGCGTGAGAGTGAACCTTGGCGTAATGGATAGATCGGCACATGTTCGGGGCAAATATAAAGCTTTGTTAACTGTCATAAGCAGTTACGATTGATGAGTGGTATTTCACTACATATCTTTCGGCTGATTAACGGCGTTTTTAAAGAGTGCTCTTAATGGGAAGCTGATAGGTTGGCTAAATTTACATTTTAATCAGAGTATTTATGATCAGGGCAGCCCTAGAAATTCATTGGCAGAGGGTGAGGCGACATTCCCCGAGGGACCGGGGCAGAGTCCGCTTTGGAGTGTCCACTCGCCTACCCCTTGTCTTGTTATTTGTCAAAAGGTGTCTGTGTGAGGGAGGGGTGAGGACGCTGGTGGCCTCCTCCTAACTGGCCACACGCCGATTCATCCCCAGGAGAAAGGGCCAGGTGCACAGATGCCAGGAGAAGGAAATGCCAGTCACCCGTGCATGTCTTGTCACTGGGTGTCAAATGCCAGCCCCGCGGGCAGCAGCAGCCCCCAAGATCCCTCGCCAAGGGCTCCAAGTGGCAGGGGGACATTCCTTGGCTCGAGGCCGGGCGAGCCCTAGTTAAGCCTCTCTTATTTCCTAGCTGGGTGGAGAGCCAACCAGCCAGCGCCGAGGAGACCACACAAAAGGCCGCAGCCCCGGGCCAGAGGGCTGACACCCAGGGCACCGCAGCTGCCATTTAAACCTAGAAGCAGGGCCCCTCCTGAACTGGGAGCCATTAAAACTCTGGTTCCTGCAAACAGGAGCAGGAGGCAGGATGTGGAACGGTCAGAGCACATTTTGAAAGGAAGTGAAAAGTAGGTCCCCCATAGGGATCACGTTCTCTTCCTTTGACGGGGAGACAGGAGGCGTCGTCCTCAGGAAAGCCCATTAGACCAGCGGTCCCCAACCTTTGTGGAACCGGGGACCGGGGCTCCTGTGAGCATCTAACGCCAGATGATCCGAGGCAGAGCCGAGGCGGTGGTGCCGGCTCTGGGGGCCGCTGCAGATACAGATGGAGCTTCATTCGCTTGCCCACAGCTCACATCTTGCTGTGCGGCCCGGTTCCTGATGGGCCACAGACTGGTTTGGTCCATGGCCTGAGGGTTGGGGACCCTGAGTTAGAGGACGGAGGTGGAATCTCCCATCACGTCGCTAAGCCCCGATGCCTGGAAGTGGAGAAGGGACAGAAGCTAGGACGGAGGTGGAATCTCCCATCACGTCGCTAAGCTGGAAGTGGAGAAGGGACAGAAGCCGTCCTCTAAGCTCACAGTTTCGATATCATGGAGCCTGCAGGGGCAGGTTGATCTTCGGGTTCATGAAAACAGTCTCCCTGAGATGGTGGCACGGGCAGCCCACGGCAGACCTCAAGATTGGACAGTGATAAGGCCGCAGGGTGGGATTCGTGTCTGGCTGGCCAGGTGGCATTTGATGGGCATCTCTGCGGGAGAGGATCTATTTCTTGTTCTCACGTGGAGATGGGACAATTGGGGCGGACAGCCGTGTTATACGTTTAGTGGGCATCCCCGACATGGTCTTTATACGAAAGACTGTCAGGAAGCCTCTGGAAAAAAAAAAAAAAAGAACATTCCCCCGCGGGGCCCGTTTCTGACTCGGACAAACCAGAGAGATCTTCCGTTCGGCTCAGAAAATGACCGAGCGGAGGGAGGCTGGGCCTGGTCCTTCCTCAGGCCGGGACAGGAGGCCCCGCACCGGCCGGCTGCATGCCTCTCCCTCTGCCTCCCGCAGCCAGAGGGCTCGGAGCCCCCTCCCCTGTTCCCCGGTGGAACCCCTGACCCCTCCATGGGTCTCCCTGTCCTGGGCATTTAGAGTGGAATTACGTGCCCCAAAGCTAGGCCACAAGCGAGGAATTTATTTTCATTTACCTCAGCAAGAAGAACCCAAAAATGAGCAGATATGAGATGAATATAAGTGAAGGAGGATACGGTTTCTGCTCTACGTGGTGATAAACCCCTTTTTTCCTTTTCATACTAATTATTATTATCATTATTAGTATTATTTTACCCCTCAATTGCCTCAGGATGCTATCCAAGATGAAGAGCTTTATCGCTGGTGAAAGCTCCACAGCCTTATTTATTTCATGTAATAAAATGTATGTAATGATCATGATTAATGTTTGTTTATTGTTGTATCATTGTGTTTGCCTTCCAGTCTCAGTGTGATACTGGTTTAATTAAACTTGGGAGAGGGGTGGGAGCAGGGTCGGGTGACAGTCTCCAGAACTTTATGCAATAATGGAGTCTGTATTTGGTTGCACTTACGTGTCGATTAAGATGAAGACGTCCCCATAAATGACTGGTTCTGTTTGTTCTTTTAAAGGAAAGTCCATTCCCCATCCTTTATTGTGTAATTTACGGATAAATCTGTGGCACCTCAGACCAAATGCTTTTATGTACAGAAATTGCAATGACAGTAGAAATTATGGTAATTGAAGAGTGCTCTATTTTAGGTTTTTCTCTGATCACATGAAATGATCATCAGCATCTTTCCTGGCCATAATTGTGCCCCAGATTCCAAATTATTTTTTATTAGTTTGTTATCCAGTTTAACTGTTTGTTCAGGGAAGAGAAAGGCTGAGATGGAATAGCAAAATATTGTTAACGCTGGTTGATTGTCACCTCTACGGGAAAAGTAGCTCAGTCTGGTCAGAGGCATTTTTTTTTTTCCCCCGATGTACCCAAAATCAGTTTGCCAAGACTCCTAATACATAATTTCTTAATTTCCCTGGGAAAATCAAGCGTACATCCTAAATAGAAGCCATAGAGCTTTGAAATAAATTAACAGGTTTTTTAGAGTTTTTGAAGCTGAATTCAGATGGACCTTAACATTTAAAGCACTTCACAGTTTACAAAGCACTTTAATATCTATCATCTTATTTTCTCGTTTTAACCCTTGAAAGAAGCAGAACGAGAAAAGTTTTACATAGCATACATATCATGCTATGATATACATATGATAGTATTATTTTTCTGCAACTTGCTTTTTCCCCTTTAATAATATATTGGGAATATCTTTCATGATAATATGTAAAAATTCGCTTTATTTAAAGACATTTAGGATAACTTCAGATTTTCCTCGTTACAAACAGTGCTGAATTAATATTCTTTATACATATGTGCATAAATACTTAACTACGTCTACACATACAAACATACATACATATGCATGCATACCTATGTGAACGTGTGTGTGTTTGTGCAAGCTCGTATAACCATTTCGGCAAAATAGAGCGTTTGGATCAGAATGTAAATAATTTAAATTTTTGACGCTGTGCCAAATAGCCCTCCAAGGAGATTGTTCCCGTGTAGACCCTATACAACAATATAAACAGGTGTCGTAATATATCCAGGTGTCGTAATATATCCAGGTGTCATAATATATATAGGTGTCACTGTCTCACTCTTCTTCCAGCTCTAGACAATATCAATCTTCAAAAATCCAAGCAGCTGTAAAGAGAAAAATGGCATCATTACTATTTCGTTTGTTTTCCCAATCAGTAGTGAACAGTAAAACATATTTCTGTATGTTTATCAGTCACTCATATTTCTTTGCAGATTCACTTGCTCACATTAGTTGCCAATGTCTCTTTATGTTCTTCCTCATCTTATTAATCCATAGAGAGCTTATGTTAATACTAACTCCTCGTTGATTAAATACAGCGCATCTCAGCCTCTCATAAGAAGTTTAATTTTGTTTACAACGCCCTACTCAAGTTTTTTTTTTTTTTTCTGTTTAGAAGATTTTATGTGATCAAAGTGACTTGTTCAAATTTGTTCCGCCTTTCAGTGGGAAAGCCAAGATTTCATCCCCAATTTGATAACCACCCTACTTTATTCTCTGCGGATACTGCCGCATGTTAGTCTGTAAATAGGCACCTGCGAAATGAGTGTGGAGTACAGCATTTCAGTTACTGGTCCTGTCACACCCCCCCTGCTATCGTCACCTCCCCTGCCCCCCCACCCACCTCGAAGGAAGTTCTAGGACCATCCTTCAAAACTTAGCTCCAACCTCACACCTATGAAACTTTCCCAGACACTCTCGTCCGAACCCTTCTGCCAGTGTACGTTGTGGCGGCGTCTATCAGAGTCTGCTTTGTACGGCAGGTACTCATGTCCTGCTCCCTCCTGTCGTGAAGAATGAGATGTCACAACTACGGTCCTGCAGTAGATCCACCGCATTAATTAGCCGCTCTTCCTCTCCCGCACTCACGTCCTGACAACGTGCTCTTTGCGTGCAGAGGTGGTGTCTCTTCCTCTAGCCCTTGAGTCTGGAATGGCCTGGTTACCTCCCTTGAGAGATCTGGTGCGCTTCTGCTCACACTCTTGGTACCTCCCTGTGGACGCCGTGTCAACAAGGCCAGATTCGCCCATTGAAGGATAGAGACCACGTGGAGGGGAAGTGTCCCAGGGGAGAGTCTCCCAGACAAGCCAGCTCTCGCCCAACCTGCAGATGCATGAGTGATCCCCGCTGAAATCGGCTGCCGCCAACCTAGACCAGGAGGAACTCCCAACCAGCCCACAGATTTATGTCCCATTTGCGTGGTTTGTTACACAGCAATGGACAGCTGATAGCAAGCCTTCCCGCAGCCACGGTTTTATTAAGCATAACTGTACATAGTTCCCATGTCTTAATCACTTTAGAATCATTTCATTACAGCCTGTTACATTGTATGTAGTGCAGTTCGAATCCTTGGAATATAGCATTTCCATCATTCATGTTAGGTGTAAATAACAGTGGAATTCATTCAGTCTCCTTATTTAACCGCAATTGAAAATCGGAATAGTCGAGGGGGTTCTTTTGGTGGGAACATAACACTTTCTAAAGTCAGGTAGGGTCTGTCCACATTTGCAATTGAAGGAAATTTGGAGAAAGAAAGATCGCCTTTCTACTCCAGTGGAAACTTATGCATTGTTTAAGGACGCCCATCTGAGTTATGTGATTCTAGCCCTGCGTCGCCTCTGAGTTATTTTATAGCTCTAAGTTTTAGAAAACCAGTGGCAAGACAAATGATTCTTGTTTGTGAACATGCAAATGAATTCCACCGAGCAAAGAAAAAACACCCCCACCACCATCGCGACCACAGAAAAGCCAGTTTTACATCTTTCTTTGCAAGTTAATTTCAAGATTCGTGATCTATAAATATGACTGTCCTTCGGATTCTCCTTCAATATGAAGTGAAATAAAATCTTTGACACTAGTTCCTTTTATATCTGTTCATTATATATTGATGAGAGCAATGGTTCTGCTCACCCAGTTTCAACGTGAGGAGGGGTCCCCCCTTCACCCCCTGCCGCACGCACCAAAATGCGATGCTCGGACAGCCGCGGAGTGTCCTACAATTTAACTCAGTTCTAACAAGTGTCTACTCAGACAAAGCATCCGCTCCCACAGGTGAAGGGCTCCTACGAGTCTGACCTCCCACTTGCCCCCACTTCAGGCTCCAATCGCAAGCCCGTAGTATCACCTGCTTCTGACCCACTGGCTGTAGATCGGAGATTCTAACTCTCCACCTTAGATTCGATTAATTTACTAGAATGACTCACAGAACTCAGAGAAACATTGTACTTACTAGATCATTGGCTTATTACAAAAGGATATTAAAAGATACTAATCAACAGCCAGATGAAGAGACAGATAGATAGGGCGAGTTCCCAAACAAAGCAACTTCTGTCCTTGTGGAGTCTGGGGCCCACATTGGTGGCTTCTGGGATTGTCCTGGTTCCCCGACCTGGATGCGCTCTGCACACTGTATGGAACTCGGGCACAGCCAGACGGAGGAGCTGCACGGGGCGAGGCGTGGGGAAAGCACGCCCTCTCCACATCCGGCACCCTCTCCACGTCCGGCCATCTCTCCGCATCCGGCCATCTCTCCGCATCGCCACGTGTCCGGCAACCCGAGGGCTTCGAATCCCTTCCTTCCGGGTTTCCGTGGAGGCTTCATTCCCCAACCACGACTGATGAAATCATTGGCCGTTGGGGATCGATTCGGTCTCCAGCCACCTCTCTTCTCCCTGGAAATTAGGGGATGGGACTGAAAGTTCCAACCTTCTCTCCACAGGTGGTTTCCCTGGCAACCAGCCCCTATCCTAAATGCTTTCCAAAAGTCGCCTCGTTCACGTGAACCCAGCTGTGGCATAAAGAGGCTTGTTAAAAATAACAGCACGCCTGTTTCACCTTCATGGCTCTGAGTGACTTCGGGAATTGAGCACAAGAGACCAAATACTGTCTCCTGTTGCTCCTGTCACTCCCAGAATTCCAAGAGTTTTGGGAACTCTGAGCCAAGAACCGGGGATGAAGACCAAATATACATATTTCATCATCCGAACGATCAAATATATATTTCTTACAAAGCACAGTATCACAGAGAGTACTGATTTTCCCTTTGTTCGAAAATTATATTTTAACGGTTTGAGAGGTCCTTGAGGCCTAGTGGATGCGCTTGACAGACCTGATTCAATTTCTTCACCAAGGCAAGGGACCTCGTGAGCTGCTTAAGCCCACGCTCATCTTCTCTTCGCTCCCAATCTGAACTCAGCGAATCCGAATCGGCCACAGGACTTCGCTGACTCTCTGCTGTTCCGATTTTGATTTCCCTTTTTGCCAATTTTGTATTTTGTTCTTGCTTTTGGTTGGTCTCTGGTCAGTAAGTGATTTCCTGACGGTGGCAGCAAGGACGGGGAATTGGGTTCTGTGCCCAGAACTTGGAGGTGATCTCTGTACACCTGTGCCCAGACCAAGGACGGGGAATTGGGTTCTGTACATGGAATATCGGTTTGGAGGGATGTAGTTTCTGTTGGCTGAGCGATGACAGAAATCTTGCTTGGTGGTCTTTATTGTTTGTTTCTCTACATTGAGCTCAAATCAAATAAAAAAATTTGTGCCTACTGGGAAGAAGGAAGGAGAGCTCCTCAATAGCCAGACTGGGGAGTTTTTGTGTTCTGTGTTTTCTATTAATCTGTGGCTGAAATTGCAGGTTTGAAGCCTTCTATGCATCTCTGTGTCTGTATGTCTATAATTCAAAAAGAACTTCACCCCTACTTGTTCAAGTATGTAATGTTTCCATATCTCCAGGGAATATTAATAAATTAGATTGTAAAGTGTTTTAAAGGAAATTTCATTCTGATCGGTTTATAGAGATAAATATGCACTTGGCTAAATTAAATATTCCTAATATTTCCAGAATGTAAGAAAATCTAACTTCTAATACTTTAAATATTCTATACTTAAAAGAAAAATATTCTTACAGAAACTAACTCAAATACTTTAATGATTAAAATTCACATAATTAAGGTAAATTTTCAGCAGACAAGACTTGTTTAATAATTTTTATTTAATAAAAAACACTATATCATCTCATTCATCAGTTATGATAAAGCAAACTTTTAAAAAATTATATTTGGGTATGTTTTCCTAAACTTATAATTATATAGCTGAAATCAAATAAGATTACATTACTCCTATGTAATGTTTAAGGTTATGAAAAGTGTGAATGTAAATTTGTGTTTAATGAAATGGAATCATTCTCACAAACTTTTTTTAAACGATAACTTTTTATACTATGTCAGCTGGAAGATAATTTCTAAGATCTTTAGGTAACTTATAACCTGGATATGATATTAATCGAGTTAATTAATGGATAACCATTTGATACATAGGTAATTTCTAACTAAGGTGCAATTCTAAAGCATTACTAAACATAATTTCGAGTTTATATGTTTTTGCTTTCCTTTATGTTTTTATATGTTGCAGAGATGCTGTATATTTGGGCTAGGTTAGTGAGTGTTTTTTGTTGTTGTTGTTGTTCGTTTGTTTTTGCCACTTAGGGAAATTGTATAAGGGATATGAGTGGCAGTTGAATATTAGTGTGTGACAGTTGGTTTTTAATTATGGCTTCAGTTTTCTCTGGGAAATAGAAGTGACTGTGAGTAAAGTTTTAATTAAGATAAATATTTGAGACTGTATTAAGAGCGATAGTAACAGGGAAATACGACTCTGAGCATGCTTCTGTTTTTCAAAGAAAAAAGCTTTGTCCTAAAGTAGTTGTTCTTAGTGTTGTTTTGTTCTTCAGATCCCTTTATACTCTCGAAACTTACTGAGACCCCCAAAGCTTTGGTATCGTCATAACTCGCCATGCTTCCTGTATTAGATATTAAAAACCGTTAGCATTTTAAAAGAGTTATTTTCTGGTTCATTCGAAGCTAGCCGTGATGAATGCGTTGCATGTTAATAACATCTTAACGTTTCTATGAAATTCATTCTGACCTTGCAGACTCTCTGTGGTCCGTCCTAAAGTGTCGCTTTGCTCCTCAAACTGAAAGAACATAATGTAGAACAAAACGTGGGAAGTGAATTTTATTTACCTCAGTTTATAGATAGTACCTGAGTCTGAACAGCTACGAGATGTGTTTAAATCTTAACAAAGGCTTGCACAGCTTGGCTGATGTGTTTCCTTGGTTTACCGTTTTTACCCACAAGAGAGGGTTATCCTTTCCATGTATAATCTGCCTAGATGACAAAGATTCTGTGTCCTACCAAAGTAATTTTCTATGCTTTATTCTGACTATTAAGTTCTCGCTCATTTAAGAAAACAAAAATTCCTCACTTATGAGAGTTAGCGTTTCTTTGCAATCATGTTCTTTTCTATGTTTATCTTTTAATGTTTTATTGACTCTGATTAAATAGATAATCAAGTACTGTCTCAGGCACCCCTGATACTATCTTCATCAAGTGTCCAAATCTCCTTTACAGCTTTTAAAATCATTGCCTGCTCAAAATCACATCCTAAACATAAAAACCAAACTAAAATAAAAGCCTTAAGTTATCTTTTGCACCTAAAACCATTTTTGCGATTTCTCAGAAACTCCCTGGAAAACAGAATTAACAGAAGCAGTTTTACCCTGGGTTTTATTCCAAAGCTAAATTCTAAATCAGAATCACAGAGTTATAAATATTTGATGTTAATGGAGGCCTTCCTTAATTGCACTGTAAAAATATTTGAAAATTGTAAACAGACGGGGCATAGGGGACGACAAAGTGGAAGGTACAACTGGAAATCTGGATTACCCGAGAATCCATTACGACCAGTAAATGTGACTTTTGGGTGTTGAAAGAGGAGTCTCGTTTAGGTGCTTTTGCTGAAAGAGATAGACAGAGGAAATAATATTGGACAGCACCCCCAGTAATTTTGAAGACACAGCTTATATAACATGGTAATTTGGATATAGTTTTCTTCTAATGCTGGTATTAAGGAATTATTGATCAGTTTAGGGATAACTGTATTCACTGAGTCATTCAACAAACGAGTTTGGGGCATCTATGTTTAGGGACCTTGCAGGGGAAGACACAGCTTATATAACATGGTAATTTGGATATGGTTTTCTTCTAATGCTGGTATTAAGGAATTCAATATTTCCTTAGTTTAGGTATATCTGTATTCACTGAGTTATTCAACAAATGAGTTTGGGGCATCTATGTTTAGGAACCTTTGAGGGTGTGTGTGTGTGTGTGTGTGTGTGTGTGTGTGGTGTTAAAAAGGTTCTGTCATAAGCTTATTACATCATGGTTTTACCTACATGAAGGTTATTTTCAGCAGCACATTTTGACAGGGTACATAGAAGTCTAAGTAATGCTGAATTCAGTAACGAGATTTTATTGTACTTCTTTAAAAATCATATCCTGAAAATTACAAGCCCATTCAAATGAAGAGTGTGATGCCCATTTCACATGTCTGCCAGAGCCAACGGAATCTTGATGAAGATTAGTTAATCAAGATCTAGAATGTTTGATAAAATATAGATGCATTCTGGGTTTTTAGCAAGTTCCTATAATCGGGACATTTTGGGAAACATTGCAAACGTGCCCACCTATACAGTATTATACATACTTCTGTCCTAACTGTAAATATATCGAGTATTGACAGCTGACATGTCTGTCTCCCACATAAGATGACGATGCCTTTGATGGTGGAAGCACATTATCTATCTTTTTGACTCTGGAACTTAAAATAGGGCTGGTGCAGAGTCTGAGTACAGATATTTATGGACATATAATTCTATCTGAATGACGCGTAGGAACGTGCCAGGAGGAGCAGCAGATTCTTGAGAATGGCTCGAGAGAGTCGAATCGTGCTGCGGAGCGGTAAGGGTCCCCGGGTGGACCAGGCCGGCTTGGCATCCGCACTGGTGCTACTATTTGGTGACCTCGGGCAAGCTGCACAAACTTCTCACCTGCACAATGCCCAGAATTACAGTGCCCACCTCAGAGGCTTGTTCTGAGGATTAAACAAGGTGTGTAAAGTATCACAGCACCGAGTGTCCTCAGCAAACATTAGTTTTCTTCATCATTACCATCATCATCAACTTTATCAGCTATTTCCACCCATCCTTTCCTTAATAATAGAACTTAGCATCCGTCTATGTGTTGACTCATTAACTACGGTGGAACAGTTGTCACAGGCAAGGAATCAAACGCAGCCTCATAAAGGACTTCAGCCAAACATAAGTCATAGTACCTCCCTCAGGGGGCTTCCAGAGTGATCTTTTCCTGGATGAGTGGATCCCACAGGGCATGTATAGGCAGGGGTCATCTTAAAGATCAGAGGCCTGTGTGAGGATGCTCACGGTGGAGAACCCCAAGTCGCCCTGCTGGGGGGGGGGGTCTTCGGACCACCTAGGTCTCAGCAAACAATTCAATATGAGTGCATCCTCAATGCCAAGCATCGGGGGAGCACGGGGCCTGGGGACGTTTAAGTCATTCCCCCGTCACTTACACGTTTGGTGTCATGAATTCAGTTGGATCCAGTGGCAGATGAGGGCTAAGCCTTCTCCCCTCCTGGGCTTGCCTTCCAGGAGGAGGCCAGACGCAGCTCCCAGTGTGGCTCCCATCGTGAATGTCCCTGGGTCCCTGGGGAAACAGGTTCAGGTCATAGACCCAGAGCTTCTTTGGCAGGCTCCTCAGTGGGCAGACAGGGAAACTGAGGCCCAGAGTGGAGGGTTAGAGCCCAGATGTCCTATAAAGTAAAGGAATCACTTCTATCTCAGACGGCTACTCAAAAAGGCACCAAACAATGTTTGCTAACAGTAGTAGCACAAACACTTGTACATATGTCATAGTTGTCCTCAACCCTGAATGCACATTAGAACCACCTGAAGAATTTTAGAAAGATACGGACCATCTCAAACCAATTAAATGTGACTTTGGGGGGCAGGGTTTGTTGGGCCAGCTTCAGATGCTCCCCAGGTGATTCTGATGTAACGAGAGTTAAGCCCCAAGACTTTTGAGGCGTACCTGTCTAGGACACACAACCTTTGATCTAAAAACAGAAGTTGCATTTACTTTTGGAACACACCTGCTTTAGGGCACGTGGAAAACCTATAAGATGCGTGTGAGTCCACATCCTTCCTCGTGTCTGAAGCAAAGCCTCACATTCTGAGGCCACACAGGACCTCTTCTTATGATGGCATTAAGACGTCACCAGGATTTCCTTATTTCTCCAGAGAACCCATCTCAGCAAAAGTATGCACCTTCTAGCTCAGTGGTTCCCAAACCTTAAAGTACATCGGAGTCAAGTGCAGAGCTTGTTAAACACAGATTTGGGGGCCTTCATCCCAGAGTAGCTGTCGCAGTGGGTACCCAGGGGACAGGAATGGCTGCTGAGTTGGAGGTGGCCACGCTTTGAGAACCACTGGTCAAGCTCACGCTAACTGATAACAGCAATGACAGATGAGACCAGTTGTTTACAACGTGAAAGAAGTCAGAGGAGAAAACACTGAAGATTTGGTTGGTTTAAAGAAGAGCTTCTGATACTTTAAGTGATCAACAGTGACCTTATAAAAACTCCCCCTTCGGAGATCTGCAGCGAGGCCGCCAGCAGGCCTTTGGGGCCACCTATAGGAGATGGCTCTGTGCTCCCCCTGTCATGATGACATCATCCTCCATCCTCCTGTGTCTCCCCTGCGTGTATCTCCCCGAAACAACTCCCCAGGCTCCGTCTGCCACTGACTCCCACTCCCGCCCTCAGACAGTCCCTGTGCTCTGGGCCAGATTTACAGAGAAAATAATGAATATAATGAAAAAGGGTTGTATGGTTTTCCATAGTCAGTGCACAGCCCCCTTCCAAGAGAACTAGGTTCATATGTAAAAATCTCAGAAGATATCTGACTTCAAAGCAAAAGAATAATTAAATCTGTCTGCAGATGTAAGCATGATCATAGTCTTGGTCTACAGGATTTGTGTCTACAAGGCTGTCTTAAAACAGTGAAATGAAATATTACTGTTTGTCTAACTTACGGGCAAAAATATTTTAAATAAATAACTGTTTCCTTGCGTCTCAACTTACAACACAAGTGCAGCGGATGCCCCGGTCACCCAGCGCTGAGATTTGCTGCATGCATAATGCTGCATTTTCGTTTGATATGATATTGTGGGAAAAGTTATAACCTGCCGTTCGGGATAAAACGTGAAACTGTTTTGGAAGGGGCAGGGAGATTCCGTGCCAAAATATGTAGCCACGTCCTGTGGAAACGGTGCAGAGACTGGATAGTTTTTCAGCTAGATATGTATCGGTTTTAATTATAATGTTAAGTGGTTCTCTTACTCTGACTAGACGTACTTATTATAAATAAACCGGAGTCATCTGTGAAATTGCACTCTGCATGGCATTTCATAATCCCAGATAGGAATTGTAATCGGTTTGAATTATCCTAATGCGTTGATCACCCTAAGCATTTCCGAGGAAGGCTCCTCTCTGTGTACCACACGGGACATTACTGCACAGCGATGCAGTCATGAGGCTAAGCTGCTCCAAATTGCAGGCAGACTGCAGTCTTTGGGGTCCAGTGCTCCTGGTCTGAATACGGCTCGCAACTCTCACTGGCCCCAAAATCTCAGACAAGTCGTGTTACCTACTGCTCTCACTTATTCGCTGGGGGTAAAACCACTCCCCTCATATGTGCGGCAGTGCTGGCTTCACAGACGTGCCACCTGTCCGGTCACCAAGGACCCCACGCTTGGTTGCGTGCTCTGCCAGCGCCACCTTGACGGTCTTAATTTTCGTCCGAGGGGTTTCACGTTTTCATTTTGCACCCGGCCCCAGAAATTATGCCGCGGATCGTCACGTGGTGTTGATGGAGTTACATGTGGTAACAAACATAGGACCCACTCAGTACCCAGCAGCGCCCCCTCTCCGTGGCCTCTGGAACGACCCTCGACCTGCTTCGCCTGTATCTTCAGCTGTGCAGAGAACACCGAGACAGTGACGTGGGCTTTGCATGCAGCCCGGTGTCCTCGGCCGGGGTTTCAAGATGAGGGCGCTTCTTCTGGGAGTGGGGGACGCCCCCTGAAAGACACTCGGGAAAAAAGACCGCTTTTAATTCTGTCTTTGGTTCCATTTAGAATGGTCCACGTACATGCGTTCTCTCTCCATATATGTTTTTTTGTTTTGTTTTGTTTTGTTTTTTTAATTTGAAAGCAAAAACAAAAAGGTCACGGGATTACAATTCTAATCGGGATTCTCAGCTGGAGAAATCATCGTCTGTAGCATCTTGAGTGCCCAGGGCCAGAAAGGCCTCGGTTTCCTCGGGGTCGCCGGGCCCCGGAGTCCCTTTGAGCCCACGCGCCTTCCGTTTGTCCCGCTGCTCGTGTAAGGAAAAGGTGCGGGCACAGCGGTCGTTTCCAGGTGACGAGCGGGGTTTTCCGTGAACTCAGGAAGGGAAAATTCTCCGGAATCTCGGCATCCTTTCCCTTTCTGCGTCTTGAACCAGATCTTTCACACCAGCTGGGTCACCGTCTGTCCTCATTCCCACCTGAAATTTCAGAGGACATCGGCAGGAACTCATCAGAACCGAGCGCGACCCTTTCGAAGGACCGGGTCATTGAAACGGAGTCCTCATTGTGATGGAGAATGGGCTCCTCGCCTGCGCAGAGGTTCTGTTGGGGATTCTGTCCGTGGTGGCGGGGGACGCATTGGCTGTGCGCGTTGGGGGGACAACATCGTGTGTCTACTCAAAGGTCATGGGAATTCGGGCAAAGCCAGAGCCACGCTTTAACCTGCTTCTCTGCCAGAGCGCCAGCGAGTAGTTCATTTGTGCTGGGCCAAACCATTTGCCGGCGAGCAAGGCCACTTCGCCTACTTCCTGCGACTCTCGGGAATCTGAGAACTTGCGATTCGACTCTCGAGAATCTGAGAACTTGAGATTCGTAAGAACAGGCTCCCCAGGGCGTCTCCTTCCGCAGTGGCTGGATGTGTCTGTCGCGCTTCCCACTTGCACATTCATCTGCCCTCGCTCTTTGCTTTCCCGGCGCTTCGAGGGGCCTGGGGATCCGCGTGCACCCCGGGATCACATGAAGTCCCGCCTTCGGGCCCATTCCCCTGGCTCCCCCCATCTCTTCCTTATTCGAAGAGCGGGCGCCACGGTTCTGTTGAAATCCATTCCCACACAGATTTTCCATCCTTAGCCATCGGTGTCTGGGCTGCACGTGCCGAGGGGCCTTTGCCTAATCGTTCTGGGAAGTTCGCACTCTCTCTAGTAAACCCCTCCGTGTTTACCCGGCGCGTGTTTTATGGCGTAGGAGACGCTTTGTGTCTGCGTGTGAAACCCACTTTGCACCTGGCATAAAGGAGAGACCGTTCGAAAGGAAGAGCTCGATGAGTTTGCCGAAGGCCTTTCGCGTGACATTTCCAGGTTAAACCTCAGCATTTTCCCGCTGCCACAAGCTCGAGCGATCCTATCTTAAAACACCACGTGGTTCGGGCTCTGAACATGGAGACTCTTCACCTCTGATTCGGTCGCCGCTGACAAAGACCTGGCCTTCTCACAAAGGTGCCACCAGACGCTACAGAGCTGAGGCACTGAACCGCAGCCGCAGGGGATGCTGAGGCAGAGCCCATCTCGGTAGGTGAGGAGTTGGGTTTGGATGTGGACGCCAGAAAATCAGAGAAGACAGGCACATTGTTAAAAGATCGGGTTAGGCTCTAAGGGTGAGGTCGCCATTTGCATCTCAGCGAGGACATTATTTTCATAAATAACCCTCTTTGCAACTTCCCCAGGGCTGGGGAGGGGCAGGAGAGTGGACCTCTTGGATCGCTGTTAAAATTCCCAGTCTTGGAAGTTTGCAAAAAAAAAAAAGTGCATAGAAATTTTCCCGTATCTGAGTGTATCCTTAATTCTAATTGTCAACGGGGCAGGAAAAATGTCTGCCATCAAGAAGGGATGAAAAGACTCTAAGGCAGTAGTTCTCAGACTTGGCTACGAAGTAGAATCTACTAAGGGACTTTACAAAACCCCGATGTGCAGAGACACCAGACTATTTATCTCAGCATCTCCAAGCTGAGTTTGCTGCATGGACGGAGCAGCCGTATTTTCAGAATCCCCCGGCTAAGTTTGATGTGCCACCAAGAACGAGAACCCGGACTCAGTGGATGCGTGACGGGCACTGCCCAGTCTGCCTATGGGGTCTGCACCCAGGTGTGACACGCAGCCCCGACGGGAGCGGGCTTCCCTCCAGCTGACCCGGGAGAGAAAGAATGACCTTGATGGTTTATGGTGGCAGTTAGTGCTCCGTGACCTGGTGACCACGGAAACTGTGACTCGAGGAGAAGAATGTGGACAAAGTGTGAGGTCCCAGGGAAGGGATGTCTTGCAGGAGACTACACAGTTAAGACCTGTAAATCTCTGGGGTCTTCACGGGAGAGATGAGTAAGTAAGTTAGATGGTATAAAGCATCCATTGTAATCTGTGTGTACCCCGCCCCCCAAAACCAGAGCATAAAAGCGAAAGTACCTGCAGTTCAAGCTTGTCACCATCCCTCTGTTCCCCGTAATGTGTGCTGGGGACCTGAAGTCTTTTAGAAGGAAGGGAGGTGGGGAGGACAAGAAGAAAAAGTTACTCCATATTGTCCACTCATAATTTGCTGAGTGCTTCATAGAGAGGCCACATCAAAGTCAATGTTAAAAAAAAACATTATTTAATGAGCAAATGAAGTCTGTACTTAAAATAATGGACATTCTTCCTTTGGCCGAATGATAAGTACTAAGAAAAGACAGGTATTTACTTGTAAACATAGCTGGCATTAAAAATGAGCAGAAAGACTGATTCACCCCATTCAATTTGCACAATAGGATTTGGAAATGCACTGAGGATTTTCCTCAAATCCACACTCTTGACGGAGGCTCCCGGCATAGAGAGAGGCTGAGCTCTGTAGACGGTGAGAGATGGGACTGGAAATGTCCATCTTTTCAAGCCACAAAATAACGGCCGCGACCGTCACGCACTCCGATCGCACCCCTGTCCCCCTATCTTCTCCCAAGCCCAGTTCCTTCTCCTTCGTTCTAGAATCTCTTCAGGTCCCCACTCTGGTCCCTGCAAAACAAAAAGGAAAAAAAATGCGATCGTAAAACTGGCATTTGGTTCAGGGTCTTAAAAACAAAATGAACGCAGTAAAAAAAAATTAAAGGCTTGAGATGCAGCGTGTCCCCAAGTCCTCCTGCTCCTGCCCCGCCCCACCCCACCCCCAGGCCTGGCTCTGCCTGGGGCCTCGCAGGCAGCTCCTCTCGGTTGTTCGAGACCTCTCCAACTTCTCTAAGGGGATGCGGCGCCTTCCGCGGAGACAGAGGCCGTTGGATTCCGGATGAGCCTGGGTGACAGGGACCTCTGTCACTATCAGGGCCCTTACGGATTCCTCACCTCGGAAAGCCCGTCACCATGGCACTGCCGTGTCCTTTGACAGGGGCCCCAAGGATGACTCCTTTTGCCTCCCCTTAGTGTGGGAAGAAGAAAAAGAAATAAAATCAACAGTATTATCATCTTCTATCATTAAGTAAATCCTTAACAAAAAAAAAATCTGTGTAAAAGGTGGTAAGAATCTATGTTCCCAAACTGAATTCTTTGCAGAGCCCTGGAATTCTAAACCTCTGCGAGGCTGGAATCTGGGGCAATTACACCCCAGGGCCAGACCTGCGGGAATGCCCCAAATTACTTTCTGGAGGGAGGGGGCGGGGCGGGGGGGGGGTTCCCATTATTTTAAAGGCAAGACTTCAAACCAAATGTTTCTCTCTTTATTGATCTGCTTTCATCTCCTTTCATTGCATTTCCTGTTTGGCTTTTTAAACCTCTGCGAGGCTGGAATCTGGGGCAATTACACCCCAGGGCCAGACCTGCGGGAATGCCCCAAATTACTTTCTGGAGGGAGGGGGCGGGGCGGGGGGGGGGTTCCCATTATTTTAAAGGCAAGACTTCAAACCAAATGTTTCTCTCTTTATTGATCTGCTTTCATCTCCTTTCATTGCATTTCCTGTTTGGCTTTTTCCTCCCTTTTTTTTTTTTTTTTTCCACCCTGGTGGTGAACACCCTCAAATTGGTGATTGAAGGCCTTAAAGGTGCTGTTTACACAGGCCATTAATGCCCCGTCCTCATTTCCTGCCTTACTGCCAACAAGCCTGACACAAAGCCCTCCTTAGTAGACACTAAAATATTAGCGAGGCCCCACTGACTTTCTCAGTTTGCAGAGAGCAGAGGACCGAGGACAAAAGACGCCTGCTCTTTCCTGTGGCTGGCAAGGAAGACTTCCTTTTGTAGCTATTTGCAGGGGCGTTTCGGAATCACCGAGGGATTCACGTCTTTCGCCTCCAGGACTGGAATCTGCACATCTGGAGAGGACTTGGGGAAGGGGTTCAAGGGGAAAGAGAGCCCCTGGTGTAGTATGCGAATGTTGCACAGATGTGCACACGTGTCCTTTCTTCTGGGGAGAGATGCTGTGATCCACAAACGCTTAAAAACCACTGGTAGTCTGAGTCTCTCTCCCCTTTTACAGATATAGAAACGGGTAGAAATCAGTCTATCTCTTAACATTTCAAAAATCGTTTATAGTAAATAATTTGAAATAGTTATATTACAGTTTTAAAATTCAGGAAAAACAATGAAACATACATTCGTGTCCTCACCAACCGAATTTAAGAAATCGATTGGCAATGCGTTCGATGCTCTCATAATCTGAATAGCATCTTATTATTCTCCAGGTTCCTGTTTTATCTCTAATCCGTTCCGTCTTGTTTGCTTCTGAGCAAAGAGGACTCCTCCACTGGGCGGTTCCCTCTGACTCATTCCCTCGGCTCTGGCCTCTGAACTTCATCAGTGTTAATGTGTAGCTGCCGAAAATAGAATTTCCACATTTCTCACGTCTCCATCCTCCCATCTGCAGATACCTGTGTTTCTTTAGACTTTTGTTTTGTTTTGCTCATGCGAAATCAAGCTTTGCTGCTGCCTGTCGTCTTGTTTATGTCTGTTGTGAGATGTTTTCTAGGCCACGTGTCTAGGAGTAGAAGTTATTCTTTAGGTATTTGCTTTTGGAACTCTGCTAAATAATAAATGCGAAATTGTTTTCCAGAATGGTTGATCTAACTTATATTTCCCCAAAAGTGTGTAATAGTTAATATAATCAACAAGATTTAAAACAGTCAGATGTTTACATTTTTTGCCAACCCATGAGGTGTAAAATAATATCACCGTGGCTTCAGTTTGCAATTTCCTGGTCTCTCGTGATCATCAGCATCTTCTCCTGTTTATAGGAAATTCATAATTCCCATTCTGAAAAGTCGGGTCAAGAATTCTGCCTATTTTTCTATTGGGCTGCTCATCTTTTTTTCTCATCAGTTTGCAAGAGCTTCTTATAAATTTTGAACACCACCCTTTTATTGGCACATATATATCGCAAATATCTCGCTTCCGTTTAAGAAGCTTTTCTTCATTCTCTTTATAGGGAGAGTCTTCTGATGAACAGAAATGATCAATCTCTTCCTTTAAGAATCGCGCTTTACTTTAAAATTCTGTTTTAAAAAATCTCACCTTATTCTAAAACATCAGGCAGTTGTTAACTAAAATTTTTGCCTTTCATATAAGACCTTAATCCCCCTGGGGTTGATTTTTATGTGGGGAGTAAAGGAGTGGCCCAATTTCATTTTTTCACAAATGAATTACTTCACTGAGTACCGCTTCTGTCATAGACAGCTTCCACTTAGGAGTGGGTCTGCCTCTGGGTTTTCTCTCTGTTCTAGTCATCTACTTGCTTACCCCTGTTCTCACGTCATAGTGTCTTAACTGCTGGAGCTTTTAAAGACGTCTTGACTGTCTTGAGGATTCTATTATAGTGATATGTCGAATTCGGCTCCTGCTGGGATTTTGAATAGAGCTACTTCAACCTATAGAAAAATTGGAGGACAAAATATATTTTTTATTGTGTTAATCTTTTCTATCCCACTATGTAGTTAAAAAAAAAAAAAAGTATTTCTATGCGATTTGCTAATTTTCTCCTAAAGACGTCTTGACTGTCTTGAGGATTCTATTATAGTGATATGTCGAATTCGGCTCCCGCTGGGATTTTGAATAGAGCTACTTCAACCTATAGAAAAATTGGAGGACAAAATATATTTTTTATTGTGTTAATCTTTTCTATCCCACTATGTAGTTTAAAAAAAAAAAAAGTATTTCTAGGTGATTTGCTAATTTTCTCTATAAAGATCTGGCACAGATTAGATTTATTCGTACGTATTTTATGTTTTATGTTGTTACTATGAATCATGGTTTTTTTTGTTATTCTTTCTAACTGTTGTTGGTGTTTAAAAGGCGATTCACCTCTATATGTTGATTGTTTTTAAACTGGCAGCCTTGCTAAACTCTTTTTAATTTTTGTAATTTTTCCGTAGATAATTTCGACTTTCCTATGTAGACAAACTACATCATCTGCAAGTCACGGCATTTTTATTTCCTGCTAATCCTTAAACATTTTTTTCTTTTTCATGTCCTACTGCACCTTCTAGATTCTCTAAGGCAGCATGGATGGGAAAAGGTGCATTTGTCACTTCAACGTTTAGTAAAACACTCACCTGAGGTTTTTTTAAATTTTATTTTAGTACGCTCTTTATCAGATCAAGAAGGTCTTTTTTCTATTTTTTAGCAAATGACAATAAATGACACATATTGAACTCTTTTTTTTATCTAAGAAGATGATCATGTAATTTCACTCCTTGAATTTCTTGATAATAGTGGATTTATTTGTTGATTTCCAAATATTGAATCAAGCTTACATTCCAGAGATAAACCCAGCTTGTCATGATGCGTTATCTGTGTTATGCATGACTGGATTTTGTTTGCTAATATTTTCGTTTTTGTTTTTGTTTTTTTTTTTTTCACGTGAAGAAAATGACTGGTTTTGGAATCCTGATTGTACTACTCTGATAAAACATGTTGGAGGGCATTCTCTCTTTTTTCCTCATCTGGGAAATATGGTATTCGCTTGGAGTCATTTGTTCTTTAAAATTTGGTAGAACTCACCGGAAAACTATCTAGAACTGGAGTTCCTTTTTGTTTGTTTTATAGGAACTATTTTGAACTATGGATACAATTTCTTTGATGACTATCCTAATTTTCTATTTCCTGAGTCAGATTTTTCAGTTGTACTCTTTCTAAAATTTTGCCCGTATTATCTATTTTCAAATGCCTTAGAATAAATCAGTACTAGTTTTATTATTTTTAAATCGTGGCAGCTCTGTGATTATGCCGCTTTTTATTTCCAATACATTTATTGGCTTCTATCCTCCCTTTATTCTTAATAGTCTTCTCAAAATTTTCCAATTTTATGATTCCTTTAAGAAAACCAACATTTGGTTTTGTCAGTACTCTATAGCATACATTTATTTTCCACCTCATTAATATCCACTGTTGTTTTTATTATTTCCATCATTCTATTTTTGGATTTATTATTGTCAAACCAAGTTGGATGTTTAGCTTATTTAATATCAGCTTCTTATTTTCTAATATAACCATTTCTACCAATGTCTTGGAATAGCGCCTTGCCCATCAATGTGTAATTAAAGTATTTTTATTGCCCATTAAATGTTAATATATGTTAGCTACTATTGTTAATCAGTTTTTGATTATATGATAATATGATTATGCAAGTTTTAAATATGATTAAAATTTGTTAGCACTAGTAATAAGAAAAGTACATGGCCAGTTTTAAAACATGTTTAGTAAGTATCATTTAGTGTGTAGTCATCTATTTATGTCCATTAGATCAAGCTTATTAAATATGCTTTTCAAATATTCTACACATTTGCTCATCTTTTTGGGGTGTTTAATATGTCATTTATTCAGAGTGTATTAAAATTTTTCATAATGATGCCGACTTTTATTAATTTCTTCTGGAATTCTAGCATTTTTTTTGGCTACTTTATATATTTTGAAGCCATGTACTGAAACACTTATAATTTTAGAAATATTGTATATTCTTATTTATTTGCTTCTACTATTATTACTGTAGTTACTATCTTGATCTCTGAATATTTTTGCCTTAAATTCTATTTTATCTGAAACAAAGGTAGTCACGTTAATAATCTTTTTGACTGATTTTTACTGAGTATGTCTTTTTATATCCTATTTTCAGACTTTCTGCATCTTTACATTTTAGTTATGTCTCATGCAAACAGCACATGCTTGCATTTTGTTTCTATTGTTTTAATCTAGTATGTAATTTTTCATAAAGAATATATTAATCCATTTACATTTATTGCAATTACCGAAAAAACTGTATTCATTTTTCCTGCCTCGTTTCATGCTTTCTAGATGTTCCACTTTTTCTTTCTTTCTCCCTCACCTTCTTCCACATTCTTTCGTTGAGCGTTTCCCCTACTCATTCCATTTTTTAACTCCGTCACTTTGTAAATCATTCACTTTTTAAAAAATTTTAGTGATCATGTTAAAGATTTTGCGTGCATATTTACAAAGCCCAAAGTTAATTAATCTCTTTATCTTTCTGCTAAAATTCGGGTTACTCTAAATCCAGTCAGCCCCTCCAAACTGTAATTTTTCCAGCGTAGTAGCTCTCTATATTTTTAACTCCTGAAAATAGAATGCTATTTGTAATAAATCAACGTTTGCCTGAATTTAATTTTAAGTATAAATCTATTCTGTATCACAGACTTCTTATGGGATTATTTTCCTTAAATGAAAACTTTTTAGTGGTAACCTCAAGTTTTGTTTGACTGAATATGTTTTCTTCTTATTGCATTTCATTTTTTTTTATCTTTTATGCTTTTTATTTTCGTCATAATGTGACTGGGTATAGTTTTTGAGTGAACTCTTTTTTTGAACTGAAGATTTGTGTCTTTCATAAAATTTGGAAAAATCTTAGCCTACGAATATTGCCTCTGTCAGTTTCTCATTGTGTCTTTCTGGAAGCTTAATTAAACATATGTTGGACCTTTTTCTCTCCTCTTAACTCCTTCATTTTTCTCCTATTTCCTGTGTATGTTTGCTGAATTCTGGATAATTCCTTCAATTTGAGCATTCAGTTTACAATATCTTTGGCTATTTAGAGTTTACAATGAGAGCATCCATTAAATTTTTAACTTGCAAGTCCTATATTTTTTCAGTTTTGGAAATTTTATTTGGTACTTTCTCAAATCGACTTTATTTGTATTGTTTCTTGCTCCTAACTCATATTTTAATCTCTACATGTTTTCTAATTTTACTAAACATACTTGGTTTATATTTTGTATTTTATGATTTTATTGCCAAACGCTTTGCTGCTGTTATTCTATGGTTTTTATTTTAATTAGCTCAAATTCCTTTTGTGCTTGTGATATTCCACTGCGAACATGTATTTCTTGGAATGCTATCCCTTTAAAAAATATTTGATTTGCTTCTGCCTGTTTTCTGGGGGCTCCATAAACTTGGGACCATTTTAAAATAAGACCTCAGCTTGAGGGACTTTTGGAAAACAATGAAGCAAGTTTCATGATTTAAAAATTCTCTTTATCTATTATGCAAATGGAGCGATCCAGTCCAGTTTCTTTGATGTTTCCTGACGTAGCACACGTGTACATGGATTAGTTCTATTTTGTCCGTTTAGTGAGGAGGAAGTGGTCTGGTGTCTCTTTCATGCTTTGTGTCTTCTGTAGCCACTTAAAAGGCCAGAGCAGGATAGAATATGACCTTCCCTCTTGAGAGCCCTACTCCCCTTTCGTTTTCTTCCCCCCTGGGGATTCTTTACATTTTAAAGGAATACTCCACTTTAATGTGTGCTTCTTTTTTTTTTTTTTTTTTACCTTTTTTTTTTTTTTTTTTAGCGTAAATTTTTGTTTTTTTTTTTAATTTCAGTGTGAACATCCTTTGATGTGTGCTTGTGCACAAAGGATAATCCATTCCATCTATTCCAATTTTAGAAGCAGGAAACCTCTCAAACAATTTTTTTTCTCATAGTGTTCTATCTCTCCTGAAATTATTCCTTGTACCGCAGCGTAAAATAGATTATATTATTTTCTCATACCTCATTGATGCATGTTTGCATATTCTCATTTGTCAAATGAATTAGGAGAAAGATTAAACTTTCACACGTCCTGGATAATACAAATATTTTTATCCGAGGGCTTCGTGTACGCTGTTCTTGCATTCTGTCACGTAAACGCATCTCTCTAATGCCTAGGAGAAGACATATCTGTGATGCGATACAGGGAAACTTATGCTCCGAACCAGAGCTCGATGGCCCTTAGCAGCTAGAAGTAGCTCCCCAATTTTTTTAAGTATTGATTGGAAACAAAATTGAAATATCCCATGATGGCATCAAATAAACAATAGGGGGTGGGGCGATAAGGGAATAAGGATTTTACACCAGTACCTCGAGAGCCCTCACCTTAGGGTTCATGTTTGAAGTGAGTAATTTGATTCATTGAAAAATATTAATGGAGAATCAGGGACAGAGGCTACACAATGGAAGCCTGTAGTGATTCAGAGCTTGGGACAATATCAATGTGCCCCCTTCTCGGGGATACTATATCGTGCTGGTCTGGACCAGGAACTCAGAAGTGAGACAAGCCTGGGTTTGAATCCTTTACTCTGTCGTCTGATCTCTCTACGCCTTCATTTCCTTTTCTGAAAATGGGGATCATATTAGAACTCGCTTCGTAGGGCTGTTGTGAGAATTGACAATATCATATCTGACAAGTACTTACGCAGTTTATGACCTACAGTGAGAGCTCAAAAAATTAAGTTTTAGCATCGTCGAGTTTTAGTACTGTTTGTCCAAGATGAAGTGATACAGTCAATACCTTTAATTACGCACCAGCTGGCCAGGAGCTGAGGTTCATGCTTATAATCCTGTGGTAATGATTAACAGTGCCCCAAAAGTTGTTGGAAAATTCTGCAAATATCCTTGGAACAAACGTGTTTTCAGTCCATAATACAAATGACCGTATCATAAGACATTGTGCTTGAAATGGAGACAGAGATAGAAGGGCGTTGCAAACAGACAGCCAGACTACATCCTGATTCCGACACAGTAGAAGCCACTCCTGCGCAGAGGGGAGCAAGATGGTGCCCCATTATTTCACGGAGTCGACATTAAGCTAAGGAAGGGAGTGAATTTCCTTTTTATCTGCCGTTGGATGACAAGGGTGGTTCGAAGAGCATACAAGATGTACGCGAAGAAATAAGGAGACCTAAAATGTGTTTAATTGTCGAGATGCTAAAAGCATGGCAATATGTTTGGGCCAATAGTGCAACTTGATCCAAACTACATTTGGGCTGAGCCGGTAATAAATTGTTTGAGCTGGCCTTTGCATTCACTTAAGCTAATATTGAGTGTCTCATTTCTACAAAGTAAATCACAGTGGCTTTGGTGCTCTATTTTCCATGTTGTGTATACGTAAACTGCGGGATCAATTGGGAGGTAGGATCAATCTGCTATTTATTACCTTGAAATGTGACACCCTATTTTAAGTGCCCTGTTCCCTTATGATTTCACTCGAGAACAGTATCATGTCCAAACAATATAGAAACCAGCTTTACAGCTCCTGGGTTTTTTTACTTCAGCCTGGATGGATTTATATTGTATATAACTTTCAGAACCTAAATAAGTTACTTAGTGGATTCTGAAACAAGCATGTAAACGAGGAAGAGTCATTTGAGGTTTGGGGGGTCTTAAATCTTAGCAGAATGCACTCATGACCAGATCTTTTTTTTTTTTTTTTCATTAAAGGAAAAAAAAAAAATGTGCAGGACTCCCATTGACCCACCGATCATGGCTTAACGTTCCAAAGAAAATAAATAAAAATCTCCTGTCTAGGGAAAAGAGTTAGGCTTCATGGGGATTCTGTCATCTTGTCATTCTACTATGCGAAGAAACCTTGGCCTCTAATTTATGGGTTTCAGAAAGAATGCCTCCTCACACTGCTGGAGGGCTGAAGGGACAAGGGATCTGATATATATCAGGAAGGTTAAACCTAATCTTTGTGACCCGCCACCCGCTTTTCCTGATTAAAACATGAGGGGTGGGGGCCGGGCAAAGACGCTCTCTCCCCAGCTCTCTCTCCAGCACTATCTGTATCTCAGTCCCTGATCTTAGTCTCCGATCTCGGTTTATTTCACAATGGTCATTATTTGGCTTGGTGGTGACTTCACAAAACTTCTCCAGCAAGTGTGATAAAACATTTTTAAATGCCCCAAACTGAGTTAGATGAAATTGAAGAGAAACTGACAGTAATGAAAAGCTGGTGACAACCTTGATCCCCATAAATTTGTGTTTTATTAGGGCTTAAACTTAAGGTTAACCAGAAAGAGAAGGAAAGAAAGAGACTAAAATCTTAAAGGTGGTCCAAAAAAGATCATGGCAACAGCTCACATCTCCTTAACCAAGATGACAGTGGATTCTTTCTCTCTCTCTTCTTTCTTTCTCTCTCTCTTCTTTCTTTCTCTCTCTTTTCTTTCTTTCTTTCTTTCTTTCTTTCTTTCTTTCTTTCTTTCTTTCTTTCTTTCTTTGATCTGTTGTCCTCCCCAGATGGACAGACCTCAGATCGGCTCCTTCCTTCTTTCCTCCCTTTTCCCTTCCTTCCTTCCTTCTTTCCTCCCTCCCTCCCTCCCTCTCTCTCTTTCTTCTTTCTCTCTGTCCCTCCCTCCTTCCCTTCCTTCCTTCTTTCTTTTCTATAGAATGGAGTGTACACATTCTAAAATATGTATACTCTTATGTGTATGTTCTTAAATATTTTATGCTAAATAGTCTCATGGAATTCTTTTAGGACTTTTTGGAAGGTAAACTTAAAAAGAAAAGATGGTTCCTTCCTTTACAAAAAAAATTAATTAATGTGAATTAATTCTCTAATATTTCAGGATAAAACTCACCTCAGCCTTTCCTTACCCTTCAGAATGCCTGACCTGTGCATTCTAAGCTTTTGGCCTCACCTCCAATGGCTCAAGGCCTGTCAGACAATGCGTAAATTAAAAGAGCGTTAATGTGTATGCTGGAATGGGACTTAAACCAGGGCACACTTGTATGAGTGTGTGTGTGTGTGTGTGTGTATGTGTGTGTGCGCATGAAAAAGTTCCTCCTTTCTTCTTCATCCTTTCAGTCTCCCCAAAACTTGTCTAAAACAGCTAAAGTGTTCTGGGATTTATAGGAAAATTTATTATCCAAAGATAAAATAAAATTTTACAGTGTATGCAGCCTAAGACAGACTCTGAGAATAAATGTAATTCTCCTAAATTATAAGGAACTATAACTTTTGGCTAAGTTCCTGTACGATTGCCATGTAACCTTCAGTCAACCTGGAAGTCGCAAGGGACTTTTGATTCTAAACAATAAAGTTTGAGAGAGACGTATATCCAGAGGGACCAAATTCATAAGTTTACTTAAAGACTAAAGGGGGCGGGGCCGAGCGGATGGAGAGAACAGGAAGACAGGCCAACTATTCATTTCTTATCATAGCCGGCCAACGTTAATTAAAACATCATTGCAAATGTATATCAGCAGGGAACCTTCTGTGGGTTCAGGAGGCCCGTGCCTGTGTAATCATAAAGAGGTCTCGGTTATTTATCTGATGTTTGGATTTTATCCTTTACCTCCGCAAGCAAGTCCCACCCCTCGCCGCCCCCAGTTTATTACAGGCACCCTGTATATTCCGCCATAAACAGGAGGGACACATATGGGCTCTCGTTTGAACTTCTGTAACGAATCTCTCCAATAGACTATTTCCTTCCAAAGTTATTTTTTATTTTATCGCCATCTGTTTGTGTATTCTCCCCAACGATCACTGGACAACATTCGTATCGGTAGGATGGCTTTGAAGGATGCTTGCCTCCGAGGAAATGGGTGATCGACATGGCGTGCCAGTGAGTTAGGGTGCTGTTGTGTAGCGGGGCTCCCCGGCATGCTGGCTGCTTGCTACGCGAAGGACGAGTGGGTGGCTCCCTTCCAAGAGCTGGGCTCCTCCCTGTTGTTGTTTGGATTTGTTTTCCTTTCAATGAAAGATTTGCCACTAGTGATTCTCACTCTCCGTCTGCCAGAATTCCCTTAATTCCTCTCCAGAAGCTGAAGAAAGAGCCACGTGCCAGGTCTGGGCCCCGGTTGGCTTTTGGTGGGCACGCACGGTTAAAACCATTTTCAAAAGAATTGGTTCATGTTTAAAAATTAGAATAAAAATCTGGGTTTGTAGAACATTTGCTAGATTTTATTTTTTCCCCGACCGTGGAAACCACCGTGTGAAGATTTTTCTCTTGAAAAAGTAGATCTGGCCAGCGGAGCCTACCTTCTCACATGGCAGCTGGCCACGTCCCGCCCCCTGGAAGGGGTTCAAGCGCAGACCCATAGTTTAGGCTGGTTGATTCCAACCACTGAAGTATCTGCCTGGCCCCCTCGTGGGCACTGAATTTGGCAAACCCAAAATAACCAGTTCTAGAAACAAGGTACCAGAAAGTTCCTTTTCGATTGGCGGGAGATGGAACAGTATGAACCTGAATTTCACCTTGCTCCACACGCC
>NW_006433950.1:3531914-3567570 GCF_000325575.1 Pteropus alecto | reverse complement strand
AAAATTTTTATTGTCATAACCGTTAGAAATAACTTATTCATCTTTGCCTCCCCCCGACCCTTAGCCATGGGGTCCAGTTCTCTGCATTACACACGTTCCAGGATTTGATGAACGAGTAAATGAGACTCTTGTTGAAGGCTAAGAGAATTTACACCTGATAGGTATGGAAAATGTACTACTTGAGGCTCTACTCGAGAATTCTCTTCCATCTCTTGGTCTAGCGATGGCATCTGGATCTCCCCTCTGCCACACACTCCCCTGAAACCCAACAACAAGGGTCGACCATAGGGGGCATGTGACACAAATTCGTTGGACAAATTAGTTCGTTGATGAAATCTCTGTAATGGTAGCTAACTTTTACTGAGTACCTATGAAATGCCAGGTACTTGTCTAAATACTTTATACGAATGAACTCAAAACTTTATTCCTATTTTATAAGTGAGAAAATTGAGACAAAGATAGTAAAATTTGGAGTTGGCATATGAATCCAGGCACTGTGACTAAAGAGTTCACTTGGGTTTTTGCTGTTGTTGGTTTGTTTTGTTGTTGGGTTTTTTTTTTTTATTTTTATTTTTATTTTTTTTTATTTTAGCTCTTTCATCATAGTATCATTTTTTTGAACTACAATACCACACTACCTACACATATTCCTAGGGGAGGCTATGTTTCCTTAAGCTTGGTTTGATTTTCCTCAAGCCAGTTTAATCTTATGAGTAGAAGATACACTCTTACCTAATATGCTTCAAACTTTAATTTCAAGAGAATTTTAAAGGACCAGTAGACAGTCCGAGCAAGGATCTTATGAGCTCAGAGCATCTGGTCCTTACCGAGAGTTGTTCCCTTTCGACATAAGGGCTCTTGATGTAGTTAGAATAATGCTAGTTTCCGTAACAAGTAGACCCAGCCATGTATAATGGTGCAAATTTAGTAGAAGTGAATTTTTTCCTTGACCAAGGCAGGCATTTCTGGTTGAAGGGGCAGCTCTGTTCCATGCAGACATTCAGGGATTCAGGCTGATGAGCTTGTTTTGTCGTTGACCTGTTGCCTTCATGGTTGTGATGGTTGTGTCCATCCCATCCAGCCAGAAGCAGATAAGAGCATAGAGGAACCCACACAGGAGGGTTTTAGGGGCCAAGCTTGGCAGTGACTCATACCACAGCCTGCTCTGTTCCACAGACTAGCTTTTGGTGTCTTGGTTTCCTGCTGTTATTAAAATGGGTTTAATAACAGCACCCACCTCATTAGTTTGGGAGGATTCAATGAGCTCATAGATAGGAAGCAATTGGTACATTTCCAGCCTGAAACAATCATAAGTGTTCCATAGTGTTTGCTATTATTATAATTATTATTAGTTGGGCCTTCTTGTTTTCCTAGAGCTGGTTGTGCCCCTGGGGGCGCTTCCTGGTTGCCTGGACCCGAATGGAGACCCCTGTGGCCTCCTGTGTTTCCCAGCCTCTTTCTCTAGCCCGAGACGGCATGTGGGGGTGAGGGGGTGAGGCCACGTTTTCAAGACCCTCTGCTCTCTCTGGCTCCCGGCGCTCTGGCTCCCTGTTCAGTCTGCCTCCAGGACACATATGTCCCCTCCCCCTTCCTGCCTTTGCACCTTCGCTTTGGTTGGCATCTTCAGCCCAGAATATTTTTTCTCCCTTCTCTCCAAACCTCGGTCATCCTAGATGCCCGGCCCCCATCCCTGTGCCCAAGGAACCCTTTCCTGAACGCAGGGCGCCGGCCTCCTTCACCTCTGACTGCAGATATGCACGGCACGTACCACATAATCTAGCTTTTCATTACGCTCGGCCATGCGCTAGAGCCAGCTCCCACTGGCCAGCAAGAGAGCCTGTCGTATAGTCCTTCCCTGGTTCTCCGTTCAGTGATGGCCCCTCGGGGGCGGGAAATTTTCCATGTCCACACTGGGAGCATTTACTCCACACCAAATACTGCAAACCAGGGATGTTCTTCCTTCCCTGTGAGTAGGGCAGGCTGTTAAACACTTATCGGCCCAACACTGATTCTGTCCACCCAGAGCCATCTGTAAGGGACCAAATGTGTGTGTCCCCCAGGCTTATACGCTGGAAGTCTGAAGCTCATTGTGCTGGTAGCAGGAAGCGGGGCTTTTGGGAGGCGACTAGGTCGTGAAGGCAGAGCCCTCCTGAGTGGGACAAGCGCCCTTATAACTGGGGCTGCAGAGGGCCCTCCATTCCCTTTCTGCCAAGTGAGGAGAAGTCGGCAGCTTGCAACCCACGAAAGGGCCCTCACGAGAACCCAGCCATGCTGGCACCCCGATCTCGGACTTCCGGCCTCCAGACCTGAGAAGTAGCTTTCCATTGTTTATCGGCCACCCAGCCTGCACTAATTCTTTTTAGCATCCTGAGCTGACTGAAACACTGTCCATCTATCCATCTATATCTCTATATCCTGTGCCTGGCACTGAGTGTGGCACATAGTAGGCTTTCAATAATTGAACAAATGAATGAATGAATGAATGAATGCTAAATGCTATCTTTGTAACCTTTTCTCCCAAATTTAAAATGCTAGCAAAGCAAGAATCATATGTTGCCTTCTCCATAGTACCTCATAGCACGGGGCACATAGTAGGTGGTCAAAAAAGACTCATTATCGATTTATTACAGAAAGGAGTTTGATAGCATCCTGTGGTTTTAGGCAGAAAATCTGCCATTTTTTTCTTTGTGGTTGACAACGGCCGATACTCAAACCTACGATGTGCAGGGCAGTTCCCTGTTCTTTAAAGCAAACCCCAATCCTCTTTAAGCAGCATCTTTAAAACCTTTGACATCCTGACAGAGTTTCCACTATGCCAGGCTACGATCACCTCGGGGGATTTCCGGCGGGTCTCAGTCTCACGGGTGCAGGGCCGGCATCATGCAAAGTTCCCATGCAAAGCCTTGCCTGCTCTGGACGGTTTATTAATCGTGGTGACTGGGAATAAGGCCAGAAGCCAAGGCTGCAGCTGAGGGCCAGGGGTCCCCTCCTTGTCCCTTCAGACTCAGGCGCGGGCTTGGCCAGCTTCAGAGCGGTGGGGGGAGAGGCGGCGCTGCCACATAACGGTCTACGTCGAGTCCAGACCCCACACCTGGCCACACCGGGAAGTGGTGGGCGGCTGTTGCTTGAAGAGGCCATTTGCCTTTAATATTTTACATGAGGATTCTTTCTTTAAGGTTTCCCATGATGTATGGAATGTGCGGCGTTTATGAAAGAAGCAATTAACTGGGCGGAACCTGTAAATCAGGTTGATATTTAAAAGTATGCTCATTTACTGCTGTGCCGTTACCATTATTCCTCTCGCCCTCTCCCCGCCCCTCCCCCTCCCAGTCCCACTGGCTCCTCAGGGGTGCAGGGCTCCTGGCCCCCGTGCCGCCTCCCTCCCGCTCTGTGCACGTGAGTTTGGGAGGCAGCCGGAACCAGGCTGCTTCCCCAGCAGGTGAAGGTGGCCCGCCTGGTCCTTTCACCATCCCAGGCAAAATCGGCCTCTGCCCGTTTCCATCTTGACAGTTTATAAATCTGGTCGCCTGCATGAGATCATCGAGCCTTCGAAATTTCCTTGAATTCTTATACTATAGACAAGACTTTATAAAAAAAAAAAAAATTATAGGTACTATATAAACATTAAGGGCTTCGAGGCGGAGGGAGGTTATCAGACCCTCGAGCCCCAGGTTTGTCATCAGAGTAAGAGCAAAATGGGGAGAATTCTACCTCGATGGGAGGGCTGTTAAGGCGTTGAAGTGAAATCACGTGTTTGCACTTCGATGAGTTGAGATAGGTGATGGTAACTGCCATACAAAGCCTCGGTGGCTCACCCAAACGGAAGCTGATTTCTCATTCACTTAAACTCCAGTCCAGTTTGGTGGGCGGCCTTCCACGTGGTGACTCGGAGACTCAAGCTGTTTCCATCTAGTTATTTCCCCATCTCCTAGGGCCATGGGGCTCTCTGCAGTCTCGGGGGACAAGGACGTGGGGGAACCTGGCGGTTAGGATCAAGCTGGAAGTTGCCCATATCGCATCCACTTGCGTTCCATTGGCCAAATCAGCCTCCTGGCCCCACCTAACTGCAGAGGAGGCTAAGAAATGCTGTTTTCTTATGTCGCCAGGAAGAAAAGAAAATGGGATTAAGTAAGCATGTAGCATTGTCTCTGTCACAGCATCCAAAAAATGTTAGTTTCTTCTCTTCCCATCTGCAAGTGGCTAAGCAGTAGCTCAGAGGGGCCAGCCCAATAATCCAAGGGGACACAGCCAAGACTGAAACTGGACGTCACACCCAAGTCATCTGACTCCTGGAGACTTCTCTCCCTATGCACTGCCACGGGGAGGGCGGGTGGGTTGCATTTCATAGATGAAATTAGTGGGTTGGGGGAGCTGGGTCGAAAGGACGCTCAGGCGATGTTCTTACTGATTAGTAATATCTGCTATGGGCTCTGGAGGAGGGAGTGACATCCTTGATGCCATGTGCCTGTCCATTCTGTTCTGTTTTCTTCCGTCCACCTTAGAAATACACATTCCCAGTGTCCCGTTCCCTTAACACTCCCTTCCCAAGTTCATAGGTCTAAACATGGCCCCCTTCCCTAGTACCATACTAGGCCGTAAATGGACCTCGCCAGTCTCAACCCAGAAGGACAGTCGCACAGACCGAGGCAGGCCAGTGAGGACACCCTGACCCCTCAAGGACCTCCGCCCTGCCATTCACACCGTTGCCTGCACTGACCTTTCCAGCTCGAATGCTCTTTTCTCGTTCTATATATTTTCACCTACCAAAATCTGAAGCGTATTCCAAGGTGCAATTCAAACGCCAGTTTCTCCTTCAGAGATTTCCCTTCTAGCCTTAATAGAGTGAATTAAAACTCTCCTCCCCTGGGAAGAAACTATTTGGTTCTTATCATACTCTGCCAAGTATTATCACCGTTAATTATGTTTATCTCTTTCTCCCCTAGAATGCAGGGTCCTTGGGGGCAGGAACCATTTTGTGTTTCTTGCCTTTCTTGCTGCTCCTGCCTAATCCAAAGCCCATTCCCAAACACACCCACACACATACACGTACACACTCACGTGCATACACACACAGTACCAGCCGCTTGGGGCGTGTCAACGAATGTCTATGCAATGGAGAAATAGTTGAGTGGATGGGGGCTGGGTAGGGTACTCTCCCGTGCCCGCCCATTTTATCCACCAGGACACAGAGTCTGAGAGAGGACCCCCCACCGCTCCCACAAAGGACAATTTTCCCAGCAGCAATATGCTGTTGTACAGACCTGACCTGTGTTTAATGGAGGTTTGATGGATGTTTACTGCAAACCCAGAAATGGCAGCCCCTTGAGGATGGTGATGATGGTGATGATGATGATAATGATGATGATTTTAGCAGAGTGGCCAATCAGGTATCCCCTCAGAATGCCAGAGGACAGCTTTGCCCACCTGAGAGCTCACAGCCCTGGAGCAGGAAGACCTGTTGCATAATTGCCACCCCGAATTGGTTTTCCTTAGCTGTGTGGCCAGGCCCTCTGACTCCTCCCTGGCCATCCCATCCCTTCCCATGGAGGCCATTTTCCAGCTGGCACCTGGCTGCCAGGGAGCTGAAGATGGGTGTGTGAGTGTGTGTGTGTGTGTGTGTGTGTGTGTGCATAGGATGTGGCGTTTGTGTTTATAAAGTGGCTCCTCTGAGTCTACGGCCATGCCACCCTGAACACGCCCGACTGTGTGTGTGTGTGTGTGTGCGCGCGTGTGTGTGCAAAGGATGTGGCGTTTGTGTTTGTAAAGTGGCTTCTCTGAGTCTATGGCCATGCCACCCTGAACACACCCGATCCTGTCTGATCTTGGAAGCTAAGCAGGGTCGGGCCTGGTTAGTACTTGGATGGGAGACCACCCGGGAAGACCAGGTGCTGTAGGTGTAAAAAGAAAAAAATGGCTCCGCTGAGAATCCGGCCTCAGAGCTTCAGCTGAGGCACGTGCGTGCCCAAGGGGGTTGGGACAAGGGCTCTGTGGGCCTGGTCTGCAAACAATCACAAGCAGCAGCAGCAGCAGCAAGGATTCTGTAAAAAGCTATTAAATCCTCACTCCTTGGGCTCAAATCTCAGGTCCCTGTCTTACTGTCACGACTCAGTGGAATAAATAAGGCTGTTGTTCCTTTAGGCGAGTTACCTCACGAGTTCCCAGGACACTGCATACATAGATAATCGTGGTGGTTATCAGATGCAGAAGACTTGGTCTGGACTAAGCACTGTTCCCAACACTTTATGTCTTAACTCATATAATATCTTAGAACGTCCTCATTTTGCAGATGAGGGAAGCAGGGCACAAAAAGGAGATGCAGTTAGCTAAGTGGCCAACCAGCCAGTGCCAGCGGGTAAGTCCTAGAGAAGCCGGATTGGGGGCCACACTTGCGAGCGGCTCCGGGGCTGTCTCTCTCCGTCCGAGGACATCGGGCTGTTGGCTTCCTGCAGGGCGGTGCTGTCCTGCGTCTCCTTCCTTCGCAACTCTTCCATCTGTGCAGCACGAGTGTCTTTCTCATTTTTCTCGACCATCTGTCCACCGTCCGCCTTGGGAAGGCGCTGCTGATCCGCGCATCTTTTTCCTTCCTCGACATTCCCTCGGGGGAGCTGGGCAGGCTGGGGTAAGCGTCTCCCATCCTGAGAGTCATGTTGTCTTGGGCCACCTCGTGATCGGGTTCAAGGGCAGATTCCGCTCGGGCAGGTCCGGGGAGGGGCCCGGATGTTGCTAACCCGCACGAGCAGTTGTTGCCAAGGCAACCACTGTGGGACCACACCTCGGTGGGCGGTTTTCCGCTCGCTCACCATCACTCCACCTCGTGTCACAGTGTCCTGTGTGCTGCCTCGGCCCAAGGCTCAGAGGGCTTCCCGACATGTTCTGTGAATCCAGCTCTTGTCTCTGGCCACGCGGGTTCTGCCAGAGGGGACAGGAATGACTCACCTCCTTGCCATAGTCCGAAAAGCCCGCGAGCCTCTCCTGGAAGGTGACGGCAGAAAGAGCCGGAACGCTCCTCAGTGCGCATGCCCCAGGTCCTGTCACTCCTCCAGCCCTGTCTTTTGGGCTCGTCTTTTCTTCTTCGGGTCTTCACTTTACAGCACAAGGGTCACCTCCAGCCCGGGGTCTCATGCCTCTGGAGGTAATTGGCCTCGAGGAGGCCTCGGACAGAGCTCATTTTATTTCTGGTTTTACGGGAGACATTTATCGTTGGCCTTTGGGATGCCGATGTCTCCTGTGCCCGGCATGAGGGTTTTATGTGGATACTAGGTCCGATTGTCCTTTAGAAAGGTTCTGCTTTTAATTAAGCTTTTCCTTCCAGTTTCCAGTTGAGCATGGGAATTTTGCATTTTAGTGCTTTCAAAATAAACATTTTTTATCAATTTTTAAATGATCTCTATTCCTGTGTATCCATTATCAGCTCCATAGATGAAACTGACCGACCACCCCAACACCTCTGTCCTGTCATCACAGGCAAGGTCTTTGTGTTTCCCCAGAGAAGGCAGGAATCACCGTCTTTTGGACGATGGGGCAAAATTACCCACCGCCTGACACACAGGGGACCGGTACCCTCCTCACACAGTCTCTCCTTTCCCAAGGAGTGAGACAGGCATCCTGCCTCCCCATCCTCGTCCAGTCCAGCTGCGAACACGCAGACGCGCCCTCCACGGGGCCTCCTGACTCCCCCTCACGCCTCGCATTCCCGTAACTTCAGGCCCACCCGAGCACCCAAGAGTGGTGCAGCTTCTTCTGTCCTATGCCAATCAGTGGGTTGCACTTCACTTGCTTTGCCTATGTGTCCACTGTCTCTAACGAGATTCATTCAACGCTCATTCGTGCATTTATTCAACAGGTATCTGCTGAGCATTTACTATGTGTTCGATTCCACCAAGATGCTGAGGATATAGGGAGGGCCGCAGCTAACACACTCTACCCTCGTGTAGTTTATGGTCTCACTAATCAGTTATTTAATTGCAATTATGGGAACCGTTACTGCAGAAAAGCACACACAATGGCGGCCCAGCCCATCTAGGATTGTGCATTTCTCAAAGCCAGACTTGAAGTTTTATCTCTTAGAGCTAAGGGATGATTTTGGCCTTCCTGTAGAGCAAGAAACCATGACATAATTGACAGACCCCTGGGACAGCCTGCTGGGATCCCCTTTCCCAGCACAGGGAGAAACCACAGGTTCACCCCTCCCCCCCGTCTCCTACTCCCTGCCAAGTACATGTTGTGGGCTCTCAGCGCATCCTCATTCTTCCGTTTTCTCTGTCCCTCTGGGGCTCTGTGACCCAGATTCCCTTCCCCGCTGTTGGATTCCAGATAGGTTCTGCCTTCTCAGGGGGTTAGATGATGGAGAGAAGCTAGAAGCTCATCTATTTCTCATGACACCTCTGCAGCAGCAGTGGAGGTGACTCTTGCACTGCATCGACATCTGGGCTTCTAGAAGCATCTGGGCGACAGCAGCAGCTCCATTAGTATTAGTGTCAGCTCTGTTGGTCACCGGTCAGCACCGTCAGCTTGCGCTTCCAGTGTCGTGAGCAGTGAATTTAGGCTCATGGACTTCATCCCAGAGACACTGGCAGGTTCACGGTCCCTGGGGAATATCCATCTCCCGTTTCACTATCCCAGCAACGGTGTAACCAATACCTCGAATTAAATTCTTCTCAGCTTAAAACTCAAGCGTTCCTTCTGTCTTCCTGTCAGGACACGGACTGATAGACCATTCTCCATCACGACAATGTGGCCAGGAGCTCACCAATTCCATCCCGTATGCTTCTTAAGCTCCTTTAAGATCCACGTTCTTCTATGTCACTGTCGTTTCCACGTACTTGGTCTGAAGCGTGTTTTCTGGACCGTTGCTAGGGCAACTCGAGAGGCATTCTCTAACCATTCTCCAAGTGGCTTCTCTCTCTATCCCTCCTCTTTTGCTTTACCTCCCTCCTCCCGCCTATCTTTGTAATTTTTCTGTAAAACTAAAACTCTTATAAAACATAAAGTTTAATTTACAAAATGAAATAAAGATCTTTTGAGACACGCAAAAGCTGGGAGGAGACTCCTACGATAAGGAACGTTAAAGGAAGTCCTTTAGGCGGGAAGAAAATGATACCAAGTAAAAATAAGGATCTCCACACACAAAAAAACAAAGAGTTCCAAAAATAGTAACTTTATGGACAAATAAATTTCTCTTGTTATTTAAATATCTCTAAAAGATAACTTACCCTTTAAATGAAAATGGATAACAATGTGGTATAAGGTTTATAACATTATAGAAATAAAATGTATGGCAACGGTAGCATAATAACTGCGTAAAGAGAGATGAAAGTACATTATTCAAAAGTGTTTTTTTAGTACTACATGAGTTGGTATAATATTCCTTGAAAGTAGATACTAATAAAAGTTAAAAACGCAGCATAGATCCTAAAGCAAACACTAAGGTTACAAAGCAGTTAATAAAGGAGATAAAAAAGGAGCCACTGAAAAGTGAGTAGTTAATACAAAACTACTCAAAAGAAGAAAAAGGGAAAAATGAATAGATGAAACAAATAGAAAGCAGATAACAAGATGATATCTTTATATCTAACTCCGTCGATAATCATATTAAATGTAAATGGACTAAGCATTCCAATTAAAAGGCAGAGATCGCTAGGTTGGATGAGCAAGCAAGAACCCAACTAGATTCTGCCTACAATAAATGCACTTCAAATATAAAGACATAAACAGGTTAAAAACGAAAGGGTAGAGAAAATATGCCATGCTAATACTGATCAAAAGAAACCTGGAGTGGTTATTAATACCTGACAAAGCAAATTTCAGAGCAGAGAATCTTACCAAATACAAAGAACGCACTTTTATAACGATCAAGTTGTCATTTCATTAAGCGGACTTAACCCTAAGAGTTTATACACTTAGCAGCAGAGCTTCAAAATGGATAAAGCAAAAACTGATATAACTGTAAACAGAAATAGAGAAATCCACAATTACATTTGGAGATTTCACTAACCTTCTTAATTAATGATTTAACAATGCCAGAGAAAGTCAGTAAGGATATAAAAAGCCTTTAACAGCATTATTAACCAACTTGATATTTATAGGAAAATATCCAACAAAAGCGGAATTCACATTGTTTTTTCCTGCATATGAAACATCTAGCAAGATAAACCATAATCTTCCCTAGCTGACTGGCTTGTAGATTGGCACACAGACTCTGAGAGTTTGTGCCTTGGTATTTGTCACCATGGTGTTCCTGGAGCATGAAAGACCTTTCTCTGCTTATTCATATCTACCTACCTGGCTAACTCCTGTTTCTCTTTCAAAACTGCCCAGCCATTATCTCCTTAGTGAGGCTTTCCTCAACTACCCCAAATAAATTCCTTTTACCTAAGAATAATCATAATGTTTTGTACATACATTCATCTTTGCTGTATCGCAGTATGTTGAATCATGTGTATAGTTTTTCTGCTTCTCCCATTAGATTATAAAGACAAGATTTAGGATAAAAATTATATTATTATAATTCATGGCATATGCTATAATTTATTTAACTACAGCTATTGTTTACTGAATACCTATTATGTGCCAAACACTAGCATATATTGTGTTTTGTAATGTAGAGACAATTTTAAGAAACATTTACTTAATAACTGTTATGCGTGGGACTCTGACATACTACATTGAAGATACCCCCAGAAAACATTTGGAAGAACTTAAGGGCAAGTTGCTGCGACCCTGCTAAATGACCCTTATTTAGCAGGCTCACAAATTACTGTAAACTTTCCAATCAAACCAGACAGCATAAGGATGGCATTTGTCCTCACATAATAAAGAAATTATCTGAGTATCAGGAAACTTACAGCTCTTTACTGTTTTTCTTCAAGTTTTACATTCAGTATCCCTTCATGGCAGGGACGTGGACTGTGTGCTTGTGTAGACACTCTCTCTGGTGGCCCCAATCAGAACTGTCCCCCAGTGAGAGAGCTAATGAAGCAAGAACCATCCTCTGACCTCCCGTGCCATCCATGAGAATGAATTACTCTATTCAACAGGGGAGAATATTTTTCATTCATTGATTCTCGCAGCCATCTAATAATCTGGATTGCCTCTTGCACTCAATCTTTCACTTCAGAAGGAGAAGCTGTCCTCACAAAGGGACACCCATTGTGCACCTCACAAACTTCGCATTTGATTTATCTGTGGCAAGCCAAGGAGAAAAACCAGATTTTTCATCAAGCATGCCCTTAAATCATCTGAATCCGTGTCAAAAGCATTTTTCGCACAAGGAAAAATCAGTGATTTGATATAGGGCACAGGCCTGGCTGCTTAGTCACATGACTCTAATACCCTTCTTAATTTGACTAGGTGAATCGAAAAGTTTGATTCACTTTTCTTGCCGCCGAAGTCCTAGATTATTGGATGAGAAATGAAAACTATTTTTCTTCCTCAGTCGAGGAAAAAGAAAAACGTTTGCCAAGGCGTTATATATAATAGATTGTGGAGGGGAAGGTACTTAGGAAAATGCCCAAGGCAGGCGGTTCCCATGCAACACCAAGAAGGCAAAATTGTCATGGCAAGGACAGTGGCCATGTCTTCCCTGATGATGACACCGTGAGGGTTTGCCACTTTGACGGCCAGCAGATGACATGGAAATGGGCACCATGGAAGTCCAGGGAACATTGATGCCTGCTGCTGACAGCTGAGTTCTTACTTCAGTTAGGTTTCTGTCTGACGAAACCATACGAAAGCCTTTTCTTTGTAAATTCACGGCCCTTTCGGTGGCTAGATCTGAGGATTCCAGGAATATGTCGGGCACGCAGAGCACGAATTTTTAAACCAAGAGCCCATGGAGGGAGGAGCACAATGCAGATGAGCCTAAATTAGACAAATCAAGGTCCAGGATGACAAGGGTCAATGTAGTTTTCTGCTTGGTTTTCTCTCCATGGACAGACTATTTGGGCAGACCCTTTCTACCAATCATTAGATTGTTTATTAGATGATCGTTTGATTTTCTCTCACTTATATTCCGACTAGAACTCCAGCTTGATGTTTGAGCTAACCAGTGTCAACTTATCGTGGGTAAATATGTCCTCTCTCCTGCCCGCCCTCCCTCTCCAAGACCTTTGTGGCTTGCAGCCCACGCGCACACTGTCTTCACAGAACGAAACCGGGGTGTATTTTCTGATTCTCACTGGGCAGTTTACTTCCTCCTGCCTTTATTTCAAATAAGACTAATAATTTGTCATGAGACTGTGAGGGTCCAGAAGGCAAGCACATCAGCATTTCCACTTGTTAGCATCTAGCACAACTGGCGCACAGTAAATGCTTAAAAACGATTTATTACGTCATCTCGAGATGTTCCGTGAGACATAAAGTAAACGAAATCCTTTGAACATTTAAGAACCGTGGAAACAAATACAGTTGACCCTTGAACAACACGGGTTTAAACTGGGCAGGTCCACTGATACACCGAGATTTTCAATTCATACTGTGAATGTATTTTCTCTGACGTTTTTCTTAATAAACCTTTTTTTTCCCTCTAGCTTACTTTACTGTAGGAATAGAGTATGTAATACACGTAATATCCACAATGTGTGTTAATCAACTATTTATGTTATTGTAAGGCTTCCGGTCAACAATAGGCTATTAATTATTAAATTTGGGGGGGAGTCAAAAATTACACGTCAATTGTCAACAGAGCAGGGTGCCTTTAACCCCCACGCTGTTCAGGAGTCACCTGTATTGTTGTTTTCAATTTCAGCAGCTAAAGATCTGAGTCATCACAGCAAAGGAGAGAATCTAAAGGCCTCAATAGATCAGAAAAATGTTCGAAGTAGAAGAATCCATTTAAAAAAGAAGAAAAATCCATTTATTTTCTAGCTCCTGATTGTCTGGATAGATAAGGCTTGAGAAAATGTATTGCTGTTTCTTGTAATACCTAATATTTATTGAACACCTTCTACATCCCAAGTGCTTCTCTACCTCACATGTCACCTCATTTAAACCTCACAGCAACCCCATGGGACAGATATACTGTTACCACCCTATTTAACAGAGAAGACACAGAGAGGTTAAGAAATTTGACGGTTTAATCAGAAAGAGACGGAAGTGTGCCTCGAGCGAAAGTCACGTCGCAATATATTTCTGTCAAATGCAATTATCTATCGGAGCTAGATTTTTCGATATTAACAGAATGAGAGTCTATCAGCAAGGGCAGAATTCTTTAGTTCCTACAAATACGTTAGAATTTGAGACCCGTGAGCAAGATGACATCTGTATCAATCGTTAGAATCCGTTCTGTCGTCTTCCTGAGAAAAATATTTTCACAAATGCCACTTGCACAACCCACAGGTTTTGATTCTAGCTTTAAAAATTAGTTGCATCATTTCACGGTAAAGTCGCTAGATGCCATTAAGGTATCTCTTCTCACCAGTTTTGTAGTCAGATCTGATTGGATTCGTTCATTTACCCATCTAAACCTCAGTTTCCTCATCTGTGAGATGGGGCTAGACACATGTAGCCCACCATGTTGCTTTGAAGGTTCAATGAGATACTGTAAAAGCCTGTGAACGATATCTATCACAGGGAACTTAAGGAGTGTCCCTAGATGCCATTTACAAAGCATTTGAAGTTACTTTGATAAGTCTTAGGCTTTGCATATCCCCTTTCCAGACGGAGAAAAATAAATAAATATTTCGAGGAAATATTGTTTCAAGTACTTCAAAATTTGAAATCACAAAGTTAAAAGTTATTGCATATTTTTACCTTTTTGTGATAACAGTGTTCAATGGCAACTACCTGAATATTCTAATTCTGTGGTTTCAGGCACACCTTAGATGATTCTATTTCCAGCACATTGATTTTAAACCATACTAAAATGTAGATTTTCACTCATGGAGGCTGCACTGCCCCACAACCCATTCAGACCAGCGAGGCTTCAAAATAAATCGAATAATCCTTAAGAATACATCACCGCCTACCGAGCACACGCCGAGCACCTGCCATGTTGTTGACACAGCATGGTGACGTTCTCACTGAGACTGAGCCATCAAAATGTGCCATCTCAGCTTTCAGGGACCTTGCGATCTAAAACAAACACGCTGACATCTCAAAGCAAGGAGTCTAAGAACAAATCAGAACATGTACACGGCATAAATAGGTGGGAAACATTCAATTCTCATTTTTAAAGTAATTGTTTTCCTGAATTAAAATATAGTATAAAGACTCAAAATTCAAATAGGACAGAATGGCTAAAAGTCTTCAATTGATCTCCCCTTCTATAACCAGTGACTACAGGATGTTCTCGTGTGTGTGTGTGTGTGTGTGTGTACATACACATGCTGAATATGTATATCGTGGACATATATCTGCACATAAACACAAGTATTTTAAAAAAATAAAAGCTGAATCACTCTGTGCCAACTATTTCGTAGCTTGCATTTCTCTCTTAGAAATCTGTCTTTTGAGGGACCTTATCTTGCTTTTTGTTCATTGGAATCTCTGGACAGAAGAAATCAATCGGTCGGGGTGTGAGTTAGGTTTTCATTACTGAGTTAGTTGACTGGGAAAGGTTTAGGTGAGAGGAAAAAGATTTCAGATGAACAGGCGGAGAATATGAATAAGAGATGGTTTTCAACGAAGAAATGACCTTTTATAAAGGCATCGAGAGCGAGACAAGGGATAGGGGACTGTGTAGCAGCCTTCAAAGCAATAAATTAATTCCATGCCCGCTCCCGGAAAGCGGACCTGGGCGAACTGTTTTCAAACAGTACCAGTGGCTTCACATAGGAGCTTTCCTCTCGCCAAGGAAGTAACCAGGCGGCAAAAGATGACTTCCATCTTTCCAACGGTCCCAGACTGGGACCGCCACTCCCGTGGAAAATAAGTCAGAATGGAATGGAAAGAGGGAAGGAGGCAGAAGAAACTTGCCATGTTTTTTTGGCAGTGGACACAGTGGAAATGAGTTAACTTAGCTCGAAAAGGCTCAGGTCCCTTTTGCACTAATTGCGTTTCAGTATTGAGAGGGAGATAGGATTTTGTGTCTCTTCGTTGGCTTCCACTATTAGCTGAAAAAGGGCCTAGGAATTTTTTTTTTTTTTAATACAACCTCTTCTGTAAAGAAAGCAGGGAAACAATAGCCAGCTGTCACAGCCAGCTGATATCTACCTTTGATCAGCCAAATGAATGTTGCAGGCATTTCTTATAGAAAGGAGATTGCTTATCGATCTATATCAAAATATGCATGCTAATCCCAGAGTGCAGAGAGTATTTTCAAGTGGAGTTAATAATCTGATTGCCGCCCTGTCTGGAGCAATTCTCTGAACTCGCAGCTCTAATCAGTCGAGGGTCTTGCAGTCAAATGTACTTTGCTGTTTAAATTTGGATTTGTGACATTGATTGAGGAGCCCTTGGAAAGGTGTTGACAAATCAAATTGTTTGTTCCAGTAGTGTTTTGCCAGAGATCAAGTCCAAAGTAATACGCAGTGAATTTGTTCATTACTAGTAGGGTGAAAGGAATGGTCAAATTCACCTGCGTCATTATCACAGACACAAGCCCAGTAAAAGATACGTTCTGTCTGAAGAAAATGTAGTTTTGTGGGCGCTCCAGTGAGTTAAGGGGGAGGGGGCTTTCTAGACCCGATAATATTAGATATGTTTAAGAAAGATAAGCAAATAAATGTATTCCATGTTTGAGATCAGAGCACTTTGTTTGTTTCGCTGGAAAGCAAACAAAAAGATGGGCGGATAGATGTCATGCATTACATGAAGACCTTGCTCACCAGACCCGTGTAGAATAAGAGGCTTCACCCTCAAAAAGAGGACGTGATGAAGGAGAAAGGTAACTAGGCCTCCAGGTTGACTGCTATTCAGGTGAGGATCGACGGGCCATCCCTACCTGTTCCTGACAGGTACCTCAAGCCAGCATGAGTGGAAGTAGCTTCGCTGAGTCCAGAGGTCTTGATGTTCCTCTGTCGGCCATGAGGCTGCCTTGGCAGGTAGTGTAAGGACAGATGGAGCAGAGGGACGGTCTTGAGCTGGCTTCTCCCAGAAGCAGACCCCGAGACTGGAACGGAGTGCAAGAAGTTCATTTTGGAGATGGCACGGGGGTGGAGAAATGAGACGGGGTGGAGGAGGAATCCAACCCAGCGTCGATGAGCAGGCCATTGCTGTGGTCACCCAGCGCTCAGCCCTTCAGGGACCCTGAGATGGCAGAAAAGTGAGGAAGAGAGAGAAGCCGGCCTCGTGGGAGACAGAAAGGGGCTGGGGGAAGCTTCTCCTCGAGCAAGCGTTTGGGCTTTGATAAGTACTCTGGGCCGGACGGGAGTTACTGAAATGCTGCTGCTTTTGCTAATGGGTCAGGACTAAACTTGCCCACCGAGCCTGCGGAAGCGGACTGGTGGTGTTTCATATTCTACTTTTTTACCTCACCTTGCCACAATTAATAACAACGCCCCTAATAACACTATTATCTGCTCGCATTTATCGCATAGCTTTCCAAGCACTTTTTCTTTTTATGTGTTTCAACACCCTATCTTAGCGTTTTTTAATCTGCAGGTTGTAAGCGTTTCGCGATCTTAACTTCCTGGGTTGCCTGTTAAGAGGACAAAACAGAATAGACTAGAATAGATTAGAGTGGAAAATGTCAAAGTGTATAATTCATTGCAAGGATTAGTTTTGTTTATATGAAAACGTCATTTCAATAGCGTGTGTGTATAAATGCACATGGAGGCACCTTAGGTCGCAGGGTAAAATACCTTTCTTGCTCTGAGCCAAGGACAGTTAGAGATGGGCTGAATTTTCTCACTTCAATCCCGTGACGGGTCTCTGAGGTGGATGCCGCCACCCCCTTACAGGTGAGAAAGCCGAGGGTCCAGGAAGTTACATAACCTACACCAGTTCACACAGCAAGCGAGCGACAGAGCCAGGGTTTAAACGCGTGCACAGAATGCTTGCCCTCCCCAGTACCGACCACGATCCCCAAGTCTCCACAGCAAAGAACACGCAAACCCTCTGAGTTTCACGGAGAAGCCTCCGGGACCATCTGCCGGTCCAGACGGCTCACAACTGCGCTTTTCGTGTTTGTAAGGAGAGTTTGGTAACAAAATGCCTTTCGCATCAAACTGGAAGACAGCAGAGTGCTCCTCGGCTCTGTACTGTTGTCAACGTCGCCTTGATTTATTACATGGCAAATGGTTAGGCAGATGGCATTTAATATATTCCTGGACATAAACACGAGGCTTACGTTGTACATGGCGTGGGTTCCTGAGCATCTATAAACTCCGTTGGGGGCAGGCCTGCATCTTCACTCGCCCGGCTCGTCCTTCCACTTGGGTGCAGTGTCAGCCATTCGGAGGCACGGGCAGGACCTCCAGACCTGGCCCGATGAGAGGGAGAGTCACAGAGCGGTTTACACCCGGGCTTCCCAGTTCATTCTCAGTGGCCCTGGCCTCGACTGAGCTACTTCGCGTTAGTCATCAATGACAAAAGGCAAGGCGGCTGATGCATAACGGACGGAGCCTGGTTTTCAAGTCTAGGCGCCTGGGGCTGGGCGTATCCTGTACCTCACGAGTCACATGACTGTTTTTTATTCCATGGCCTTGATATTTTAGAACGGTTTGTAGATTTACAGAAAAATCAAACAGATGGTATAGTGTGTTCCCAGATTAACACAGCCACACACCTACACACATGGAGTCCCTCCTCATATTAAGGTCTTATATTACCGTGGCACATTAGTTATACAATGAACGAGCTAATAACTTATACATTATCATTAACGGATAGTTTATTTAGACGTCCTTAGTTTCTACCCGATGTCCCTTTTCTGTTCCAGGATCCCACGTTCCATTTAGCTGTCACTACTCTTGGCTGCAACAGCTTTTTAGACTTTCCTTGTTTTTCCCGACTTTGACAGTTTTGAAGCACACCGATCGGATCTATGGCAGGATGGCCCTCTATTGGGATTTGTCTGACTTTTTTTTTTATGATTATATCGGGGCGATGGGTTTGGAGGAAGAAGATCACAGAGGTAAAGTGTCGTTTTAACCACATCACCCTAGCAGACATGACTCATCACTGTTGGTGGTGACCTTGGCCACTTGGCTCAGGCACTGTTTGTCAGGTTTCTCCCCTATAAAGTCACTCTTCTCCCTCTTTCTGTATTGTCCTTTTTGGAAGGAAGTCACTGTGAGCAGCCCCCCCTTCAGCACCCCCTCCTTAAAGGTGGAATAACTATAGAATTTATTTAGAATTCTTCTGCATGGGAGATTTCACTCTCCTCCATTTATTAATTTGTTCAGATACTAATGTAATAATATTTGTTAACTTATTCAATTATTTACGCGTATGTACTCATGGGTATTTATTTTAAACTTTGGGTTATAATCCAATACTTTATTTTGTTGTCTGTATTGTTTCAGCCTTGCCCGCCGGGCACTCTCTCAGTTGGCTCCCGTGCCCCTGCGTCATATGCCTATCAACGCATTGACGCGTTTCGTCGTCGTCATTGGTTTTTAGAGCTTCCTTGCTTTCTGTCTGTACAAGATGCTCCAGGCTCATCTTATGTCCTTCTCACCCTGGTCCTAGAATCAGCCATTGCTTTCAGAAACTTTCATTGGAAGGTTAACAAAAACCAAGCTCTGAACATTAGATGTGTTTTTAACTCCCGGGATGTCATTGCAACTAAACCCACTCGGCTGACAGAGCTAAGAAATACATCTGTACACACTAACTCACGCGCATACACATTTCTATAACCATTTCTCTATATAAGCATCTTTATGTTTTAAGATAGACATGAGTTTTTACTGGTAGCTCCAACTCTGAACGTTACCCCATGGGTCACTTAGTCTCCTCCCATTATTTATGTGAGTTCCCACTACAACACTAAGAAACCTGCCTCCCGCCATCCGCTACCCATTTAGTTAATTCTTCGATCCCAAATACGTATGTATAGCCCTATCAGAATTGTTAACCTGTGCCCCGGTGGGGAACAGCTTTCTCAGTGAGAGCACAGGGCTTAAGCGAGCTTCCCTTTGCCCGTCGTCGTGCAGGCTCCATTCCAAAGTTACAGAGGTCAGCATCTTCCCCACGTTCTGTCCAGCACCATTGTATCATGCATTTGGAAGACAGTGAGAGTCTCTTACGACAGTCTGCATTTCCTGGGGTGGTAACCTGATGTCCTAAGTTATTTCTTTCAAATTTTCATACATTAAGGTTGATCCTTTGTGCTATAAAGTTCCATGGGTTTTCACAAATGCATAATATTATGTATCCGCCGTCACAGTATCATACAGAATATTTTTGCTGCCCTAAAAATCCTCTGTGTGTCACTTATTCCTACCTCCCTCCTCCACTTCCAAACTCCTGGCAGTCACTGACTTTTTACAGTCTCTATAGTTTTATCCTTTCCAGAATCTTGTATAACTGGAATCATACATGAGGTAGTCTTTTTAGGGTGGCTTCCTTCGCTCGACAATACGCATTTAAGTTTCCTCTATGTCTTTATGTGGCTTGATAGCTCATTTCTTCTCATCAATGATTAATATCCCACTGTAGGGATGTAGGACTATTTAATTATTCAGCCGAGGAAGCGCATCTTGGTTTCTTGCAGTTTTGGGTGAATAACCCAAAATAAAGCGGCTGTAAACATTCATGGGCAGATTTTTGCGTGGACAGAAGTTTTCAACTCGATTTTGTACATACCTAGAAGCTCAATTTCGGTGTCATATGGTAAGACTATGCTTAACTTTGTAAGAAACTGCCAGACTGTCTACCGAAATAGCTGTAGCATTTTTCATTCCCATCAGCAATAAATGAAAATGCCTGTTGCTCTACATCCTTGCCCGCATTTTCAGTGTTTTGGATTTTATCCATCGTAATAGGTGTATGGCGGTATCTCATTGTTTTAATTTGCAGTTCCCTGATGACAAATAATGCAGAGCATTTTCATATGCTTATTAGCCATCTGTATATCTTCCTTAGTGAGGTATCTGTCCAGATCTTTTCACCATTTTCAGTTTGTTTCTTTTATTGTTGAGTTTTAAGTGTTTGTATATTTTGGATACCAGCCCTTTATCAGACATGTGTTTTGCAAAGGTTTTTCTCCCGATCTGTGGCTTAGCTTGTCTTTTCCTTAACCATTTCTTTTGCAGAGCAGAAGTTTTTAACTTTAATAAAAGCCAAATTATCAATTTTTTCTTTTATGGATTATGATTTGGGTGCTATGTCTAAAAACTTATCACCAGACCTAAATTCGTCTAGATTTTCTTCTCTGTTTATCTTCTAGAAGTTTTATACGTTCACGTTTTTCATTTTGGCCCGTGATCCATTTTGAGTTGATTTTTGCGAAAGCGTTTAAATGAACTTTTTTGCATACGGAAGTCAAAATGGTTTCATTTGTTGAAACGACTATCCTCTCTCTTTTCTTCATTGAATTGCTTTTGCTCTGTTGTCAAAGATCAGTTGGCTTTATTTGTGTTGGTCTATGTCTGGGCTTGCATCAATGCCGTGCTGTCTCGATTACGGTAGGTTTATAGTAAGGCTCGAAGTTGCGCAGTGGCGACTTTGTTTTTCATTTTGAGTGTTGCGTTGGCTAGTCAGAGGCTTGTTTTTTCATGTAAACCTTAGAATCACTTTGCCTACATCCACAAAATAGCACACTGGGATTTTGATGGGGATCGTGTTGAATATATAAATTGAGTTGGGAAGAATTGACATCTTAACGATATTGAGTTTTCTAACAGGTAAATTATTATTTTTTTACCCGATTTACTAGAACACAACTGACAAAGTAAACAGAACGTATTTAACATATACAATTTGACCAATTTTGATGTATGTACGCAGTCCTGAAGCCATCACCACAATCGACATAATGGACAAATTTATCGCCCCCCCAAAAGTTTCTTCCTGTCTCTTTGTGACCCTTCCTTCCTCACGCTGGTGTGATTTTCGTTACTATATATTAGTTTGCATTTCCTACAGTTTGATGCAAATGGACTCATACAACATGTATCTTTTTTGTCTGATTTATTTCTTTTCCTCAATGTAATTATCATGAGCTTCATAAATTTCGTAGCCTGTGTCCAAGGATTATTCCTTTCTAAATTGCTGAATAATATTCAGTCGCGTAGCTGGACCACAGCTTGTCTACCCATTCACCTGTTGAAAGGTATTGGATCGTGTCTGGCTTTCGGCTATTGCAAATAGCTTTCATGAACAGTCGTGAAGCCTTTGTGTAGACATACGCTTTCCTATTTCTTGAGCAAATACCTGGAAGTAGAATGACTGGATCAAACGATAGCATAAGTTAACCTTTTTTAGAAACTGCCGCCCCCCGTTCGTTAATGCATTCATGTGTCATGACCCGGTTCCAAAAATCATTGTGAGATGTTAAAAAGAAATGTCTCCCAGCTGTTCTCTGACGGAAGAAGGAAGAAGTACAACAGCCGCTGGAACCACTGGCCCCACAGGGTGAGAACGCTGAGTTCTCAACGTTCGAGTCACAGGCTCCCCCTTTGTCTTCTCCGCTCTTGGCCGGGGACATCTGTTACGTCATGGCACAGAAGGATTTTCCCTTCCTCTTGTGGTTCTGCCCCCTCCCTTCACGCCAGTGGTTTCCTAATTTTGCCATAGGTTCTAAGTTTCTAGGGCTTTCGAATTCATTCTATTCTATTGTCGATGACCTGACATCTAAAGCGTTGCTCCAAATGCAGTGGTTTTGGGAAATCTTCAGATCTTGTTCTCTCTTCCTGAAGATGTCGGGTTTTCTGTGAGTTATGTTCTCTCTGAGGAAAAATGATGTCTGCGTTCTTCTCACGTATGTCTTTTGAGTTCCGGGCCCCTTTGGTTCTTCCTTTCTAGAGCTGTCTCTGTTCCATCCTTCTTCCTTGTTTCTCGGGCGAAGGCCTTTCATCGAGCTCGTCTCCTTGCCCCTTAAGTCACTAGCCTGATAGTTTCTGGATAATGGGAACATGTTTCGAAGTCGATGATGTTTCTGTTTTCCTTTTTGGTTGGTTCCTGAAATTATCTTTTTTTTTTTTTTTACCTAGAGTCTGTTTCAATTTCTTTCTCATCAAGGCGATTTTGATGGTCGAAAGGCAGTAACCTTTTGAAATGGCGTTTCATGTGCCAGCATCAGTGCTTATGAGGTCAGCACAGGTGAAGGCGAGCTGTGGTACCATGAAGAACTGTGGATGCTTTGTGCAGTAAAAGTCTTACTTTCCTCCTTCCCTCTCTCCCAACACCCTTCTCTCTCTCTCTTTCTTTCCAAAACAACAACATAACTCATCTTTTCTGTATACCTGTATATATCTGTGTTTATAAATATATATGCATATATACATAGAAACGTAAGTTATAAACATATGTATATTCTACATATATTATATAAAGTATAATTTATATAACTTATGCTTTATATAATATATATAGATTATAAATTGTATATATACATGTATATTCCATATACATGTAGCATAAGCACATAGTGTAAATTATACATGTACGTCTTGTGTTTATCTGAAGAACCCTGACTAATACACTCCCTGGCCTAGAACAGGTCGGAATGAAAGGCATAGTGGTTAAACACTTATCCCCAAAGTGTGAAAAACTTGAACTTTGGAAAACACAAAGATAATTCATCTTAGTATGTGAAGAAAATAATGGTATTTTCATTTTTACCTTTATTTCATTCTTTTCCTCTTTCTGTTCGGGGGCATGTTATATAAAGTAGATAATAGAGTCAGACATGCAGATAATTTCTAAATAAATGCGTAGATATCGACGGAAGTTCATGTTTACTCATTTTCTTCGTGAGGGGACGTGCGGTAGAAAAGATCCATGATCACACATCTCTGGAGTCAGACTTGAGTTCCCTCTGAGGCACCCCACTTACGGCCTGCTGGATTTAGGGGGTGTTTTGGAAACTCTCCCCTCCTCCGCATGTCCATCTGTGACATGGGGTGATGGTGATGTTAATAATACTTGAGCCTTCTTAACTCACGCCGCTGGTGAGGATTGAAGGGGACACTGCACATGAGAGCCAGGCCTCGGGCGAGGCGAGGGTGGGGCTCCCTCTCAGGTCTGTGCACGTTCAAGGTCGGCCGCTGACATCTCACACCCTAGGGACCGTCTTAAACCTCCTCCTGCTGCACGTAGAGCACTCGGCCGTGCACTTGGCACCCAGAGATCTGGGGTCACCGGTGGCGGCCAGGACTGATATTCGTAATCTCGGGCTGGTCCCCGACTGCGAAGCCCCAACCATGACACCTTCCCGGGAGGCCTCAGACCGTGAGTCCTGACACCCCTGACCCTTGGCATTCAGAGAGGAGGTGGCTTGGTGTGTGTGGAATGAGGGCTCCCGGCTGGAGGCCGGCTCTCCCCCCATGAGGCACACTCTTAAACATCTGTCTGTGGCGTGATTTATTCTATTTTAAAATGAGGTTTTCAAACAACTCACTATCTTAATTTTAGCAGTTCAGCTCCTTTGTATGCTAACAATACGGAACATGCAAATGAGCTACCACTTTGCTTTCTAGCAAAAATGTTTCTGTGCAAACACTTGATTTTATAACGCACTTTGCAGCTTTCTCCTATAATTAGTTGTTAAATCTATATTTGACTTTGTCTAAATGGTTGCATTGCAAGGCTGTTTTCCTTGCCTCTCACTCTGGCTAGTTCATCTCACCCCTGCCCAAGCGTCTGCCTGAACAGGGCTGTGGTTTGCTGGCTAGCTCTTAGACCGAAGGCAAAAACCAGGAAACACACCAGCAGTCAGGCAGGAGAGGCCCCGAAGGCTGCAGGTCGGGTCAGGTTCGTACCACGTGTCTCTCATCTTCTTTGGATCAGCAGATGAGCCGTGGCACATCCTTCTCACGGTGATAGCAGACGCACAGGAGGGCGAGGTTATCTAGCCTCTGCCTGCAGCCAAAACCAAGGGATGGCGAGTGTATTCTTTCCATCGTGAGGCCAAAGCAAGTCACGAGGCCAAGTTCAATACCAGTGGTGGGTGGGGAAGAGAGTGAATATTTCTGAGCAATCAGCTGACCTACCATAGGTACCGAAAGCATCCTACAGGAGCATCTTAAAGCTAGGGTACCATAGGTACCAAAAGCATCCTATAGGAGCATCTTAAAGCTAGAGGGTTGTTCATTCATGCAGTAAAGGTGTATCGAGTGCCTGTTTATCCTGGTCACTGCAGACATGCTAAGGATGTAAGAGTTGGAACAAAAGATGGCACAAACCCACCTTTCCTGCTCTTACAGTTTAGACTAAAGAGGTCGTTGAGGCCAACCCCGAACCCTCCAACCTGCAAACTCTGGGGCCTGAAGCGTATTCTATTTGGGAGTCCTCATCCAGTGAAAGAATGGAAAGGCGTGAACACAGACTTAGGGATGAAAGTGATGTTTATTTAGAATAAGAAAAGAAATCATGACAAAATATCAATTTTAAAAAGCTAACAGATTTTTTAAAACCTACGGCACCCAGAATAATAATAATATTTTAATTAGTTAACTGCCTGGGCCCTTCTGCAGTACCTGTTCCCTACAATTTTGGCTGTACACGCCTCGCCTCTTCCTATGATGACGGCTTTGTAATATTTTCTATAGAGAGAATAGAAAGATAATTCAGCCCTTCCTCTAGCATCGTTGATCAAAATAACAAGACTGATACGTGGGATGCATGAAACGTGCAGCTTCACAGCTAGCTCTACTCACTGAAAGGTACAGTTTGTACTCTTCCAATACAATATTTCTGATAAATTATATTTCATGGGAGTCTCATATAAATTATGGTAGGTTTATAATTATATTGTCAATAAAATGCTGCTTTATTTAGTATATTCTGACAAGAAAGAGCTTCTATTTTGACTAGGAATTAATGTGAACAGAATTTCTGCTTATAATTGTGCACGTTTGGTAAATGCAGGCTTCTTCATAGCCTAGCCCTGGCTCACTACCTTTCAAACGTGTCCCTTCTCTCCTCTTTTGTCCTCTTGGATCTGGGGCCAGGTGCCACAGGACACATTCCCATTTCTGTACAGGGTCTGTCTTTTCAGACCCTGAATGTCACGAGATGGCGAGTCGGCCCAGGGGGCAGGACCAGAAATCCTGAAGTCACACACCGGGGCAGCGAGCCATCACATACTGTCCGTGGACGCTGCGAATACATCTCACTAAATACGAGCTATAAGCATCCCCGACTCAGTGTCCTCATGCCCAGCCCCTGTAAGGGCCTGCAGCCACTCACCACAGGGGTCAGAGTAATAGAAGGGGCATTGGGGCAGAAAGAGAGCAGTCTTACTCAATTAAAGCTAAAATATCTAGTTTTGCAAGTTTGACAGAAACATGTTTTCTCAGTCTGTTCGGGCTGCTATAATAAAATACCATAAACTGGTGGCTTGTAAACAGCAAACATTTATTACTTACAGTCCCGGAGGCCGGGAAGTCCAAGGTCAAGGTGTGTAGAGAAGGCCTAGTTTCCAGAGGCCGTCTTCTAGCGTAGCCTCATTTCCTCAGGCCTCTTTCATAAGGGCACTCATCCCTTTGGTGACCAAATAGCCTCCCAAAGGCTTCACCTGCTAATACCATCACCTTGGGGCTTCGGATTTCAACATGTGAATTTGGTGGGGTGGGTGGGGGACACAAATATTCAGTCTACAGCACGTGTGGCCACATGAACCCACCGCTAAGACCCCTCTCTGGGCCGTTAGCGAGTGGGCCTGAGAATGAAGCTCCATTAACTTTATGGTGAGTCCACACCTCCCTGACATCTTCCAACACAGACTTTCATCCTAAGGTATCTCATGCGTGGGGTTGCGTGTTTCCTGGAAGGAGCCACTCCTGTGACATGTCCAGGGGATCACAAAAAGGAGTGTCCAGAGCCTTCTTTCCCTTTCTGGGGCATATCAGAAACTGCTTGACATATCCTGAGTTCCGGCCGCTCTCTGTCTGTCTGTCTGTCCGTCTGCCTGTCTCTGTCTTTCTCCCCTTCTAACCACTGACCTCACGTTTGAGTCCTCCCTTCGGTTTGCACTTGCCCTCACGATTGAACCGCATGGGCTCGCTGAGGAAAACCCTCCCCAGTCTTCCCCAGACTCAGGACCCTCCCCAAAGGGAGTTCTTCCGGGGGCTTTAGGCACCTCTGCTCAGATGAGATGCTACAGACTCGCATGCGTAAGAAAAGAGGCTCAGACCCACTAGCGATCAGGAAAGGAAAGTGCAGATTGAAAACCACAGTGAGATATCATCTCGGGCTCATAATATCGGCAAAAATTAGAAAGATTTATAGTTTCAACAGCTGGTGCCGTCGCTGGTAAATGAGTATCGTTACACAATATTATTAAGGAGGCCCCTTATTGGACTGTCTGTCAAAGTTTATACTGGCATGCCCACCGATCTATGTGCATTTCGAAGAGCCTATTTCACAAAAATCTACTCATTTAGTCAAAGATGTATCATGAGGATTTTTTAAATGGCAACAGTCAAATAATAAAAAAGTTGAGCTAATATAATATCCATCAATGGGAAACAGGTTAAATAAATGATGGTTCTTTCATACTGTGAAATAGTTTGCAACTGTTTTGTTTTGTTTTGTTTAAATGACTGTTCTGACACAGAAATAGTCCCTAGATATATCAATATGAGAGAAAATCAAGTCAAAGCACCATGCATATGGTCCGGTCCCATTTTTCAGGGATTAAGAAACTACGAAGAAATCAAATAACCTCTTGGGATCTTGGTCTCCTCATTTTGGAGAGTATTGCTCCCACTTCCTCGGTGATGGCCAATTAAAAAGTGACAGTGGATATATAAGAATCCTATGAACCGTAATGTTCTATATAATTCAGTGTTCGAAATTTATGGAGTAAGAAGTGAAAATCAGTTGAGGGCCCAAATCCTTGGCTTCCTATAAAACAGCCCTCTAATCCCTAAAGTTCCTACTGTCTACTAAATGTTTCTTAAGAAATAAATTGTTTTGCTTTCCGCCATAGCCGTCACATAGCATAGGTAGGTGGGAGCACACCTAGAAAAGTGCCCGGTACACAGTAAGCGTTCAAAAATTAGCTGGGGATGAATGACGAAGTCACTGGAGGGACGAGCGAACGCCGCGGCAGAGCGGGTTGACTCAAGGACAGTGCTGGTCTTTGAGGCATTAGAATCCCGCCAGTGACTCCGACGGTAGGGCAGGCGTGCTCCGTCGGGGGGTTGCACCTCGCTTTACGCAGTCATCACCGCGGAATATTAAGTAAGAAGAACAGAACACCGAAACAGAATGGACACTATAATTATGACTATGAGGAGATGAAAGATTTTTCGGAGATGACTCCTGAGAGGCAAACAGGTCATTGAAAGCAGTTGGTTTGTTTAGTGTGGTGATCGCCCGGGTAGTGTTTTCGATAAATTCTAGGACCGTTATAATGTTTCAGGCAATGTACAGTTTACTTAATTCTTTTTAAAGCTTAGCATATTTTCATCGGAGAAGAAACAGGCTCTCATTCCAGAAAATGAGGGAAGTTGAGAAAAATTGGAAGAAGAGAGATTCACTCCCAAGACATCCCCAAGCATGAATGGCTAGTACTAGCCCGCGCGTTTCGCTGAAGTCTTGCTACTTCTTTATTACATTTTGGGGGCGGATATTTGACCTATTGGAGTATTACACATACCATCCCCCCTACTTCTCCCTCCCCCCACGCGACAACAGAATATTGAGAGCGTGTGTTCTTGCTGCAGAGCTTATGTCTCAGAGTCACTGAATTCTAGTTTGGTCACTTACAAGCTACCCTCATTCTTGAGCTTTAGTTTCTTCATTTGTAGAATGAAGATGGTCTCGGTACCTGCTTCAGACGTGGATTATTTCATCTAACCGTGTGGCTCGGCTCCAGACACATAACTGACACTCTAGACGTGGTGATTTTGGAATCAAAAATCATTGAATCAAGTAGGGAACTCGACTGGATCCGAGAGATCTGGGAAGGCTTCCCAGAAGAAATGGCATTTGAGCTGGGGTCTGAAGGCTGAGCAGAGAATTCCCCGGCGTGGGGGTGCTGGGGGAGGCTGGGACAGGGGAAGAATCATCCTAAGGAGAGGGAATAGCGCACAGCCGAGCTCACATGGGGCGTCAGAGGCAGACGGCGCCCAGAAGGAGGTCGCTGAGAAATGGGGTCACGGTGCAGAGAGCAGCGTGATGTACCCACAGGCCGGGAGAGTCAGCACGGGGCAGAGGAGGATGGGGGCTCGGTCCTGCAGAGCGACACAGGCCATCGAAAGGTTTTTAGGAGGGAAAACCCTGGTCAGACTTAGAAATTTAGGCACGTGCCCTACCTACGGTGTAGGGCAAGGATTGGGGCGTGGGGACACAGTGGCAGTGGGAAGCCTCGTAAGAAGCCATCGTCCTGTGACCGGCAGGAAATGATGGGAGCTCACGCTCCTTGGCCCTTCAGCCACGGTCTCCCCGTCCTGAGCAAACGAGCAGGAAACTCACCGTGTTACCATCGCCATCTAACTCTTTTCTTCCGAAGTGTCTAACGATGCACCTTGCTCAGCCTACCTCAGAATCTGCAGGTGTCCAGCGAACCTAACAGAGAGGCTCGGGAGGCACATTTCTGCCAGGCCTGGGAAAGGCAGGGACGTGCTGCTGTTGACGGAGGGCAGGGCTGACCCGCGGGCCAGCGGCCGGCACCCCAGGCTCGCATTCCAGACCACCAGCCACTGTAATTACACGTTAGAGGCCTCGGAAAGGCACAGTGTGGATGCTCGCAGCCAGGGTCCCCGTTGTAAAGGCCCCGGTCTTGGTTGGTTATTAACTATACTGTACGAAGCCTCATAAACACCTTTTTATACATACAGTGCAACCTTTCAATACAACAATCAAATGCTTTTCAACAAATTACAGATTCCTAGAAAACGGACCCTTGATTACTTCCCAGAAAGAGGTGGAAGGAAACTTTAGACAGAACCCGATCGAAGCCTGCTGTTCAGAACCATGTGGGCTTTGGGCTGGAGGGCAGACCTTGGGCAGCTCTGGGGAAATCAGTCTCAATTAATCCAGACCTGGCCAGAGAGAAAAATCAGACCACAGAAATCATTATACCGCCTGATCTACCTTACAGATGGGCATAACGAGCAGCCACTGGCTCAGGTCACCTGGTGGCTCAGAGGTGCAACTGGGACAAGAATTTTTCAGAATCGGCTGCCGACATCATCCTTGGGCGTAGCCGATGGGGGTCAGGTCCCGTCCTGGGTTAACGTCGCAGGTTCGGAGTTGGCCATCTTGTAAAATGACTGTTGAGCCCTTACCCCCAACACCTTCTCCTGTCCATGTACTTTCTCTTAGGTCCCCAATCAAGCAAATTATTTCTGTTCTTATAAAAATAGATCTTTTAGATTTCATAGACCAGTAAAATTTATAGGCCAAGGGTTGCAAACTTTTTATTTTGCTAAGTAAGGGCCCTGGAGAAAAACGAGCGAAAAAGACAACGAGCCGAGCACATGTGTAATTTGCAACCATCAGCTTTTGTACAAGGAAGAAACATTATTATCGAAAGAGGAGGAAATAAAAAGAGAGGGAACAGAGAGAGAAGGAAATATAGAAATTACATTGGCAGTTACCTAGGGTGGGTGGGAGTGTCGTTTGATCGCAAAGAACAAAAGAGAACTTTCTGGGGAGATGGGAATAGTCTCTGTCTTGATCGAGGTGGTGATTATATGAGTGTATACAGTTGTTAACAATCAGTGCTGTTCATTTGGAGGTGTCGGTGTGATAGACAACAGCAAATGATGCAAGATAGAAAAGGGGAAAAAAAAACATGTCCCGACCAGGCATATCCTTCTTAGATTCAGACTCTTGTCTCTGCGTTTGGAGCTGGACCGACAGCCATGGGACACGGAAAGGAAGGACTGAGGATCATCCCCTAATGTAGCTTCGCCTCGGTGCCTTCACCACCCGCCTTCCACCCGAGAGAATGCTGTGCCAGCGAGCGCATCTGCTCAGCGTCTCCGACAGAATCACCCATGGGAAAGGGGCACAGCCACTCTTGGCTTCAGCGTCCTCCTCTGACCAAAATCTCAGTCCTGATTTTTCTAGAGCCGCAGTCCCTCTGGTTTGGGTTTGGTTTGGGTCTCCAGCTGACTGAGAGCAGAGCACGCTACGTCTTTGCAACCCCCAGAGTATTTCATGCAGAGGATGACTCAGGATCAGTGTTCCCTGAATAACTGAAAAGAGGTTACAACTTGTGTAATCGCCAACTTCCCTCCTTTAAACCAGAATATAAAATTAAACTTGTGATGATTTGCAAAACAGACCTGCAGCATCGCATACAACCAAACCAAAGCCCAACAACTGACAAAACTAAACATCAAAACTAGCAAGACTTTCTGGAGTTTCCAGGGGTGAATGTGGGGTACCCTAGAACACGTCTTAAGGGTTCAGGTCCTTCCAGGGTCAAGGAGGTCTCAGCAAAGACATCGAGGTTGGTTTTCTTAGCTCCGACATTCACTCGAATGCTTATAAAACATCAAGCAGAAAGCGAGGTGGATCGATGACTTAGGTATCAGAAAGAGCTGGGTGTGAATTCTGGCTCTGACACTTACAAGCTGTGCGACATGAGGCAAGGACCGTCACCCCGCTGAGCCTCCATTTCCTCTACTGTAAAGTGGGGATCACAGTAGTGACCTTGCAGACATTCTTTTTTGTTTCTCCTATGGGCAGGGACTCTGGCCAGCTGCGTTGCAGCTGGGCTCTCTGTGCCAAGAAAAGTGTTGCGCACATAGCAGGTGCTCAATAAAACTTTGGCGCAAGAACGAATGCGTTCGCGCATAAAAGAAGGAAGGAAAGTAACGTGTCCGAGGCCTTTCGAGTTCTGTATGATGACCTCTCGACGCAAGCTAAGGCAGGGAAGCAGATGTGAGGACCGTAGAGATTCTCAAGTGATTGGCTGCCGTTTAAAAACTCAGTATTGCTTTTCCCAGAGCCGGAGTCCTCCTGGTTTGGGTTTGGTTTGGGTTTGCAGCAGGTTGAGAGAAGAATGCGCTGCGTCTTCGTCACCCCCAGAGTATTTCATGCAGAGAATATCCCAGGATCAGTGTTCCCCAAATAACAACAGCAACACAAAGGGTTACAACCTGATTCATCGCGTCCCCCTAAATCAGAATGTAAAATTAAATTCGACGATGATTTGCAAAAAAGCAGGCTCGCAACACTGCATAGGAGCAAATCCAACCCAAACGATCGACAAAAATAAAACTGAAAACTAGCAAGCCTTTCTGGGGTCCCGGGGGTCTTTCCAACTTACCCTTGGGTTTTAAGACTCCACAAGACAACAGGAGTACCCTAATTGGAGCCTGGGAGAAGGTACAGAGCAGCCAGGCGCTAGTAAAACCGAAAGCATTTATTTATTATTTAATTTGTTTGCCCAGGAGACTTCGCTCCTGATGGGAACATCTGGTTTTCATTGTAGCCCAAGTTTTTACCTAATTGTACAGCTGGGGAGATTAAGGCACGAGGGGTCACAGGCCGAGCCCAGCCGGGACCCAGCCCCCTGTGAGAGCTTTGCTCCTCGCTTCAGAGTACAGACCACACTCCTTGCCCCTGGTCCTCTGTGGAGACCTATAAATAAGGAAGGAATTACCCTTTCAAGTCCCCACTCTCCCTCCTTCTGATTCTCATTAATGGTGGGGCCAAGGAGGGGGACCGGGGAGATGGAAGATGCGGGAGGAAGGGGCAAGCAACCACAGAGGTTCCAGACCACAGGAAGAGGTAGGGGTGCAGCCTGGACGGAAGCTGCCCTTCTGGGGGTCCCTTTGTGAAAAGCTGGCTTCTCCGACCCGAAGTGGCTGGTATAGTGCAGGCAGAGTCCATTTTCCAACTCCGAGAGTAACAAGAAAGAAATAGATTTCGACAGTAACATCAGGAAGCTGAATGGGAAAAGAATAAATTCTACCCGATGTAGCAGCTGCCACGAAGGGACTAGGAGACGGTTCTTTACTGGATTCCAATCCCACCATTACCGCCTCCGCTGTGACCTTGGGCAAGTCGTGGAACCTCTCTGAGCCTCAGTTCCCTGCTCCCATGGGATTCTTGGGAGGATTGAATGAGATAATTTATGTGAAATGTCTATTAGAAATATCTGATGCTTAGTAAACACTTTTTAAAAGGTAGTAATAAGTGATCTAAAAAAAGAAAACCAGTCATCACACTTCATTCAGCGCCCACTCAAAGAAAGGGGCTCCTGAGGGGCATTCAGAGCCAGCACCCTGTGTCCAGGGGGCTCTCGTTCCTCAGGCTTTGGGGTAACTCTGTATTTCTGGCCCAGGTACACTGTGGAGCAGTGGAAGAGAAAAAAACACAGACATTGAAGGTAGCAGACATCAATCAGGACCCTTTCTCTACTGTTGGGCAAGTCACCGGACTTCTCTGTCTCTCATTTTCCTTGTCTACAAGAAGAGAAAGTTTTGTTTTAAGGGTCAGATAGAGTCGTGAGCGCTAAGGCATCTTGAAAAGGGATCCCCGAACATAGGGCGCGCACCACCCCACGCTGAGCGCTGTGCCAAGTGCCAGGGGTGAGCGGGGATGAGCCACAGAATTAAGACGTAGTTAATGGCGCATTTTCCAAAGCACACTCTGCATAGAACCAAGTAGCGAGATGTCACCTGAACACACCTGTCTCATTGTCACATAGTATGTGAAGTATGTGATGTACTATGAAGAATTCTTCACTGCAAGCCTTCTCCAAACACGTAATATGCTATTGTACTTTGGGGATATCGAAAGGAGGTAAAGTGTTCTTCGTTTCCCTCGACTAGCTCACGGAGCAGAGCAGGCTTTAAATGGAAGAGGGACACTCGCTTGCTTCCTGGCCACGGGGTCCTTCCAGGTTAGACCGTTGACCTTGTCTGGAGCAACAGCAGAGGAAGCCCGCTCTGCTGCCGATAGGCCTCAGTTCCCAATCCTTTTCACCCCAGGAACACCTGTCTCAAGGGACATCCAAATATCTCGGATAAAAATAAGTTTTAATTCACTGTAACTGATAAGAGACAAAGCCGTACGATACTTCTCTTTCAAATTCACAAATTGAGTGTTTATTTGATAAGCAATAAAAATGCTAAAAATGGCACTCGGGGAAGATCTTCTGAGTAAGTCTTTCCTGGTGTTTATTTCCCATTGCTTCCTAATCCTGCCTCCAACCTGTGCAAACCCAACAGACTCGTCAGCCATGTTATCAGAGCCCCTCGGTCCAAAGGTGTCCAACCATCAGCGTATTACACCGACCGGTCCTCCTTTTTCCAATCACTTATGCTGCATAAAAGAGGGTTTTGCTGCCAACTCCAGCTCCCAAGCCCCGGGAGCTTGATCTAATTTGTCATTAATCCACCTGGTTTCTACTTAAATGTCTAAGAAAAATCAGCATCTCAAGATGGCTACGGTTGAGGCTGGGATTTCTCCTCCCTCCCTCCCTATCTTAAACAATGATCAAGGATAAAGGACAGTTCCAGCCTTAAATATTTGATGATGTTCAGCTCTGAGAGGGGAAAGGTTGAGCTGTTTTGAACCTTGTCCCCGGAAGGGCAATGGGTGTTATTAAACACATCCATTATGGCGGACATACGCGGTATGAACTTCATGACTCTGGAAGAGACTGCCTCTGAGACTGCTAGGAGACCTGTCTCTGAAGTCTTCTTGGGGTCATCTGATCTAGTCCCTTCTACTCCCGTGTCATTTGACCCAACTTGAAGGTCGTCTAGAGAATTAAGATAAATGCATCGAGAATCATTTTCCACTGCTCTTTACACACGGAGTACTTTGAAACAAGACCTCTCACAGCCAAAAGTACCTTCACCATCCCAGCGCTCCCTCGGGAGTCAGCACTCAACAGGGCCCCCGAGAAAGCAAGTCAGTGTACAGGTCGGAACCTCTTCATTAGAGCCTCATTAGAATGAGCAAGAACTAACAACGATACCATCTTCTTGTCTATCAGAGTTGCATCCTCGCTCTCAGCTGACACTCAGTCCCTGCCCTGTCGCCTAAACCCTGCATCTCAGCCCCTTAAACGTGACTTTTCTCCTTCCACCTTCTTTCACAACTGGCCTTTCACCCAACTCTGGATTCGAACGGCCCGTGTCATCACTATCAGCATCCACCTTTTCTTCTCACTGTTTTGCATGTGGTAGACTGGCGCCCTTAACCTTGATCACAAGCCTCTCGAGGGCTGAGATTTCTGCTCCTCAACCACTGACAGCACCTGACAAAGATGGACACACAGTAGGCTCTTACCAAGTCTTGGTTAATCCTTTGGGGCCGTCAACCAAGTGTCTGGGGATGGAAGTAATGTTAGTTTAATGATGTCATTACGTATTTATTTTAAGCAATTAAACTCAAGAGGGACAAACCAAGGAGTCGCTGTGCTCATGTTCTGACTTTCTTCCCCATTGCGTACTTCATTACGGGAACGTATTACACACCTTCACCTAGCGGTGTTGTTTAAACATTTCCCAGAAACACACGTATCACACACACACACGCACGTGCACACACGCTCACCATCCTTTTGGCTTGTTTCTTTGCCTGTGCAGACAACACTGCAGAGCTTAGTTCTCTAAGGCTGATGCTCTGTCCAGGCTTTTAAAAGCATGAGAAAGGAGAATGTGTAGATACTGGTGTCTGATTGTAGGAACTGAAAGAAATCTGTATTCTTGCCTTCGAAAACCCACGCTGCACAGGAAAAAGAGCCATGAATTGTAGAAAGAGAAAATGCTAAATCTGCCCTTCAGATAATGCATCTCTGCTCAGGGAGGTAGAGATTGTGGGGCAAACACATTGAATCGCTCCTTCTTTCATTATTTTTGACATTGATTTGTCATTAAGAAAATTTATTGGGCTCCAGATTAAATTGATTTGAAGAATCATTAATTCATGGGATGAAGCCACGGCCGTTTGGCCTGCCCACGCCGAAATGAGGCAGTATTGATAAAACCAGGGGAAAATATCAGAGCTGTTGAAAATCCACTTTTTCCAACCTGGAGGTTTTCTGAACATAATTTGGGGTGGGGGATATTCCAGTCGTCAACCTCAGTCAACTTTTTGCCAAAAGAGGATTTTTCCAATACCTAAATCAGAGAGACAGGTGGATATTCATTTCAGAGAGGTTATTCAGAAAAAGGAAATTACCGGTTGACCTATTTGCTCAAGAATAGGGATGAAAACACAGCCTTCCTCCTCCCCCCACAAAACAGAGCCAGAATCCAACTCATCTGCATCCCAGTGTTCCCTCTTCCCAGATGATGTCCCTCTCCCCACCAGATGACTTCCGGCCAAGCCAGGAACAACTCCCCATTAAAGAAGTCTGTCCTCCTGCTCACATAAGGCAGGACTGTTCGATTCCTTCCCCCACCCTTAACATTACCGTGGAATGTAAATTGCTGTGGGACTTACCACAAACGCACGTTTTCCTGCCTTTTCTCTCAGTCATCTGCTGCTATATTTTCAAAAGAAAAATAAGAATAATATTCACCCACCCCCCAATCATTATATTAATCGGAACTATTGTTTGCAAGTCATCAAAAAAAACTTAAGGGAAAAAAGGGAACTTTTTGACTCATTTAGCTAAGAAGTCAAGGAGTATAATGGGCTCAGCAGGGCTGGAAGCAGGAAGTCAAATAATGTCATCAGGACA
>NW_006433950.1:3512732-3531364 GCF_000325575.1 Pteropus alecto | reverse complement strand
TTTCTTGGCTCGAGCAGGTTCTCCCTAAGTAGAGGCTTCCTTTAACTCTGGATTGACATTTTCTTTATGACTGGCAATCCCTGTAGCAAATGGCTTCCCTATTCCAAAGGTTTCAACAAAAATCTAGGAATCGAGTCTCTTTATCTTGGAAGGGAACTTTAACCTCTCATTTATTCATTCATCCATTCAGTTGTCTTCTTCATTCCATGTGCTAAGTTTGGGGGGCCGAATGCAGCCCTGGCCTTCCACCAACCCTTCTTTAGAAGCTGGTTCTTGGTTACCGACTCAGAGAACACACGAGCGTCACTGTTGCATGCACCCATCCTTGTGGCATAAGGAATGTAGTTAAGGCGGATGTGGCTATTTTTTACTTCTCTAAAAATCCCTCAAAATGGCTTCATTTTCAGCCAATGCAGAAAGATAGGTATTGGGTCTTAGAAAGGGGGAAAGTTTGAACAGTTGAGTTTACAACGAACCTTACCACTCGGTGACACGGTGACAGGATGAGAGCAGAGAGCAGGGAGGAGAGCCCAGCCTGGAATGTCGCACGTGGCGCTGGCTCTGTGGGATGTGAAGACGGAAAATTCCCAAGGAAGAGCTGGGGATAAAATGCCTGGGGACCAAATAAAAAGAACTAGAACTTCACACACACACGCACGCGCACACACACACACACACTCACTCGCTTTGGAATTTAATTACATCGCAGGCTCTGCCTGCGTTTGAGGGTCTGTGTGTGTCTCCGTGTGTGTCTGTGGGTACCTTGTACATCTTTCTGAAAGTCGGGAGACCCTGGGAGAAGGAGCCAAGAGGCCCAGGCAGAGGGCGAACAAAGAGTGTGGTCTCTGAGGGATAATAGGGTGCCCATTCCACACGTGCTGCCTCCTCCTGGAAGCCTAGCTGGGTCCTTCCAGCCCCTCAAGATCTGCACCCGCCTGTGTGCCCTAGCGCCCGGTATGGCCTCTCTGCAGTGACGTTTACTCCATTGGGGAATTTGTTTAGTTTCCAGAAGAAAGGGAAGGCTAACGCAGAAGATGCCCACTGAGGACTTCAGTGTACCCTTGAGGACTTCAGCTTAGGAAAGATGCACGACATGGAAGACACCGTGACAAATGCACAGAACTCCGCAACCTCCACCCGCCTTTGCATCGACATATTGTTAGCAGATATTTGCACACATTCCAAACCCCGAGTGATTAAGCATTTGCCTGTGCGCTATGCGCTATGCTGAGTGGCTTTTATATAGCTTCTCTTGTTCAATCCATCGAACAACCATGCGAGAATAAATCTTCTTATTCTCACTTGACAAAGCGTCGGTGAGGTTAAACAACTTGCCCAAGGTCACACATTTCATTAGTAGCAAAGCCAAGGCTCAGATCCCACCTCTGTGCTCTTTCCAACAATATCCACTCAGCGCTTTTGACATCAGGACACCGAGCAAAGACTTGTTATGTGAATGAAAGAATGAACAAATGAATGAATAATTCCCTCTGCCTGCCTCAGTCCGATGCCTCCTGTTCTGTCCCTGACTCATGCATAGGTCATGCCGGGGACCTGAAAATTAAGGAGCGCGTGACCCCTACAGATTGTCCACTGCCATTCTGTCTCTTAGGAGCACTTGACAAACCAAGTCCCAGGCGGAGAGACTTAGCTGAGCCGTATGGATCTCGGTCAGGTTCATTAATGCGAGCGTGGTTCAAAGACAGTCGATCCCCTAGCCGCTGCCTCCGATCAGACTGCATGAAAAAAAGGAATGTAACTCCTTCCTGTGTTCTGCCCAAGCACAGTGTGTTGTGTGGGTAATTTCTGGTCTGGCCAGTAAAAACCTCCAGGAGCCTTCCTCTAGGTCTTTAATTATGAACTGTAGGGGACACCACAAAATAAATACTTAAAATGTCTAGACAACCAGTCATCAGAGTAGGATAATTAACTTCAAACATTCTAAATTGTTGGAGGAATCGTTATGCACCTTCTGTAGTTTCTTTCTATATCCTTCTCTGGCCAATATGTTTGTAGCAACGAGGCCGGGGACCAGTTGGAGCCTTCCCCTGATACAAAGCAGCCTCTTTGCCCGGCTCTTAAATGACAAGTCACAAAATGACCAGAGAACATACAATAAAGGAACATAAACTGAGACCATTAGTTTTTCCAAGGAAGGAAAAAAAAAAAAATCTCTCCACTGTTTAATTACATCAAAACACAAAACAGCGCTCTGGCAGATTTGGGCAAGAAGAATTACTATTTTATTTACTTAGTCTATTTTATGTATTTCTGTCTTAATTTTTATTACTTAAAAAAATGAATCAAGCCATCCTGATTCTTGATTAATTCTCGGTAAATGTGCCTCCTGACATCTAAAATGTGATTAAGCTGCTGTTGAACTTGGGGTGTTTCTCCCCCCTACCCCTTCTCACCTCCCACCAACTTCCTCCAAGGAAGCACATTTTAGCATTGAACACACATTAATTTTTTTCACAGTCCAAGAGCAAAACGCTCCGTGAAAGAGATGTGGATTTCGTGATGAGGACTTACTGTGAACGTGTCTCAGACACCTGCCCCCACTTTACAGGGCGCCTTTGGGTGCCTTCTTATTAATCGAGTCCAAAAACTGGACTCAAAAGGCCTGGCTTCCGGCAGAGTAGATCTTAAAACTATGAGCCCATGTGGGTACAGAGCTGAACTTGGCACTGAGGCAAGAGAAAGCTGTTCAAAATGTCCACAGCATCCTTCCCAGACACTTCCATGTCATCCTCCTAGCAGATAATCTTTTATAGGGCACCACATAATTAATAAAAATTCTCATTGTTTGAGTCTGATGTCATTTTCCTTTAAGTGAAAGAAATGCCACATCAACTGTTATTGAATGACCATTTCATACAACGTGTAGAAGGGCCATATTTAATTGCTACGGCTCTAATTAAAGGTGATATCCGATTGCATGCATGTACTTTTTAAAAACCATAATTGTCTTGTGCAAGCCACTGAATAGATTTAAGAATCTTCAATAACAGAATTACATTAATAGCATATGCTATTAAATATGATTGATGGTAAAATTGGACCCCTCCTGGTCCTCTACCACACAAAGCACGCACTGCTTTTGAAGATGGAGCCTGGAGTGTCAACAAGAAAGCCAGGGAAAATAGACCGATCCCACCGAGGCTTGCCTCTCCCCAAAGAAAGGACATCTTGGCAAGAATAAAAGGAGCCTCTAGCGTTTGAGCTGTGTGCCAGCAGAGCTGATGATAAGGTACTTGGTTGGCTCCGTGTGGCAACCCTGCTCCCTGCGAAGGTTGGAGGAGCCCGTGGTAGAAGGCGTCTCGGAGGTGGACAGCATTTTTGAGAAGGTCCCTGGTAGATTCCCATCGCTGATGAGAGCCGTCACCTCTAGGAGAAAACACAAGCCAGCAGCAAGACCATACGTAGTTGTGCAAATGAGTAAGTCTGCAGACTCGATTGTGTGTGTGCCCCAGAACCTCCACAGCCCACACCCTCAAGAGTCTGCATCAAAGACTTCGGTCACAGAACAGGGCAAAAATAAGCAGAGAGAAAGAAGAGAGATGCCGGAGTCTAAGATCAAAGATCTGAACCAGAACCAAAATGATAAGGAATTCTATCAGAAAAGAGACGAGGAAGGCAACCAAATGTTTGTGGCTAACTTTTCCCCACTTCGTCCTTATCACAGCCCTCTGAGGGTAGAGACGAGGAACGTGAGACTCAGAGACAGTAAGTAACCTTGGTCCTTTAGATGCCCAGTGCCACCCTCTCTACCGTAGCGGATGCTGCCTCTCACAGGGCTGCCATCACAAAGCATGGATGTGCGTCAAGGGGCCCTAGTGTGTCATCATGCTTCAGGTTTTAGACACTGTTTGGCTCCTCTGTTCCAGTTCCCGAGTCTACAGAGAGGACTCCTCATTGGGAAGCTAAACCAGTTTGGACTAACATCTCAGCTGGACAGAGGCCTGGCGCTCGTGGAGCACAGCTCAGAGTCTAGCAGAAGTGGGTATGGACACATGAAACAGTCCCCAAAACAGCACTGAACTTTCTAATTCTGAGGAGAGTGTGTTCGGTGTCTCTCGCTGCCCTCCCACTTGGGTCTGGTTGCAAGGAACGAGAACAAACTCCAGGACCCCGGATCCGTCTGCAGGATGGTCACTCTTACTCCACGTGACACTAACAATAGCTACCATTCATTGGGTATAATAGTCCTCAACATGTGCCCTAGGCATACTTCAGATTTAATCCATCCATTGGGTATAATAGTCCTCAACATGTGCCCTAGATGTACTTCAGATCTAATCTCATTGGCTTGTTTTAGGAATTGGGTGTTATTATTATTCTCTTTTGGCAGCTGAGAAACCAAAGTTGCAGTAAGTTAAGCAACTTCTATGACTAGATTACTATCAGAGTCAGCATTTGAACCCAGGACCAGTGGATTTTGAAGATTTTGCCCTCAACCACAGAGCCGTATAGTAGAGCAAGATGGCTGAAATTTATCAAAGAATGACCCTTTTATCCAGCCAGGCAGGTGGATGAACTTTGCCTGAAGGGCCTACTTTGTTAACCTGAAACTAGCCTCATAAAGGTTGATTGATACAAGCTCATTAATTTTCATCATATTGGTTCTGGGATGGCTAAGGAGCAACAGTTCTGGCAAGAACAAGGCAGAAAGGCAGAGATGCCTTAGAAAGTGAGCCTTCCGTTTTCTGGTTGCTGCTCAGGTAGATAAGACTAGAATCATCTTCTTCCCACCTCTACCAAAAGAAAACTTCAGTCCCTGGTTTAATGCCCATCTGTTAGAGTCATGCATCTCAACCCTCCATCACACACCGGCTGTGCCAATATAAACTAGAGCAGAGACGAGATTTCTTGGCCAATTAAGCCTCCAAATACTAGACAGTAAAACCACGTCACGATGAAGAGGGTGAGGAAAACCTGACTCACGGTGTATTTTTTCCAGCTTTACTGAGGTAGGATCGACAAATAAAAACTGTTTATATTTAGAGTGTACAATGTGATGTTTTTAAGGTATACATCAGGACAATTTAATATATGCGTACATTGTGAGATGATCACCACGACTGAGCTAATTAGCACGTCCATCATCTCACATAGTTACCTTTTGGTTTTGTGGCGAGAACACTTAAGGTTTACTCTCTGAGCAAATGTCGAGGATGCAGTTCAGTGTTACGGTCTATAATCACCATCCCGAACACTAGATCTCCAGGACCTGTTTGTCTTATATCCGAAAATCCGTACCTTTTACCAGCATCTCCCCATTTCCCCCACCTCGGGCAACCACAGGCCTGCTCCCTGCTTCTGTCAGATCAATTTTCTTAGATTCCACACAGAGGCGAGATCGCACAAGAGGTGAGATCTTATCTCCCTCGTGGTGTGTTTTAAAGGAAGATAGTCTTCCTTTAATTGTAATGACCCATACTGATAACATTATTTCATTTCACTAGTAATAAGATAGATGTAAAAATTTTAAAGAACATATCATTTTATCAGTAAAATTAGAGATTGAAAAGAAACATATATTACACAGCAATAAAAAGAAGCAAAGTACTGATACCTGCAGTAACAAAGATGAATCTCAAGTACATTACATTAAGTGAAAGAAGCTCAAAAGGCTACATACTGCATGATATTATTTATGTGACAATCTTCAAAAAGCAACCCAAAGAGCTATAGAACAGGGATGGGGCAGGGAGAGGAGCTGGCTACACCCGGGAGTGGAAGAATGTTCTGGTTGATGAGAGTGGTGGTGGTTGTAGTATTGATTTTCCAACTTTATACAACTGTCCAAATTTGAAGAACTTAACATTAAAAGTGGTGAAATTTTTCAGTGGGTACATTACATTTTAATTTTAAGGTGGAAACAACTAATCTCAATTTAAAAAAAAAAATAAAAAGGAAAATATTCTAGGAAATCATACACAGAATGGTAACAGTTCTATCTGGTGATGGGCAATGGGTGGTCTTCGCTTTCCTTTCTGATCTCTCTAAATTGATTTAGTTCTCATCTTCACTTGAGAAACATCACAGAAGTTGTACTTGGTACCTAGCAGACCAGTGCGTTTAGCCCTGCTCACATCTCTGTGCTTCGGTCCTGTTCTAGTCTAGTCACGAGGATGCTATTTGGGGAATCGTTATCTTGTTCGAGTCTTCCGATGTGAATTGCACAAGCCATAGCCAGTGACAGCGGATGCCTCCTAGGGTCCCTCGACTTCCTGCTTTGTAACAGAATGCCCGTGATGCAGCCACTTCCCTATTCAGGGCCAGGTTTCCGAGGAAGTCTAGCCAGTCGGGAACAGTGATTGGTTTAAATTAGTCATGTGACACATTCAGCCAATGAGGTGGGAAAGGTTTCCTCTCTCTTAAAAAGAAGTATGAGAAGAAACAGTCTTATTTTCTACCTGAGAATGTTGATGTAAGTGGAGGTAAAAAGGCAGCTATTTTGTGATGACGAGGGAGGAAACCTGAAGACGACGCCAACACACTGGAGAGCAGAGCTGAAAAATACAAAGAAAAGCCCTTGACGATGCTCCATTGCTGAATTAGCCAACCCACAAGTCACCGTCCTTCACTATTCCATGATCTGGTATGAAGAACTAACTTATTCTTTGAGATGATTTGAGTTGGGATTTTTCCGTTCCTTGCAACCAAAGGTATGCTGCCTCCTACACCTGTTACTGCTATGTGTTTGGAATAGGGTGGCAGTGTTTCCTGTGACCCTATACCACCATCTTAGCTTTAAACCTCTCCCATTACTTGTGAACTTTAAGGTAATTCATGGTGATACTTCCAAGCATAAGAAACAACTCAAAATTAGCCTAAACATGTTTACAGGTACTTTAGGAAAATTGCTTAATGAATTGATAAAAATATTTTCTAGTCGACCTATTGATTTTGATCGGTAAATTGGAATTTCTGAATTGTTCTCCATCCTAGCCAACATGTATCCAGTGCCCATGAAATGCCAGACCCCACAAAGGGAACACCTACAGGTCCCTTTGTGGGGTCTTTCCCCTTCATAAATCCAACCAGGGTGACAGGACTTATAATAATAATATACAATCGAATGATCTGTCCACATGTGGAAGACATACGACAGATTGTCGGGGTCAGAAAAAAGAAGCAGAGTCGTGTGAACGTTCTCTCTAAATGTTTGTTTACATCGATCGCTGGCTTACCAAATTCTCTATCAATCAAGGTTAAACCCCACTCTCGCGCATACTCGAATGATTTGAATGCTGAATGAAGATAAAAGAGATTGGGGGCGATCTCCTCCATGTCATTAGATAAATGGCAGAATTAACTCAACGTCTCTAGTCAGATGTCTTCGAATGCAAGCGAAGCAGTTATCGAATTTGAAGAAATATTCCTTAGGGTGGTGTGTTCATTAAATGTGTAACTTTGTCGGAGTAGCACCACATTATGGCATTTTTTACAGTCAAGTAGTGAGAAAAGTACCTTCGGAACAGTTACTCACTGACAACACACAAAGTGAAAATTGCGTGTGTTTTCTAATCTTTACACGTTTCTCTGGCTGATCATTGGTTCCTTAGACTGCTGGAGATTTTTGTGAAGGGCGCCTGCAGGCTACGTATGTTAAAAGTTAACAGGAAAATGTGTTCAGAGTCACATGTGAGATTCTTAGATCAGTTCAGTGCTTATCGAGCCAGCTAATTAGCGATTCCTTTACAGCTGAACATGGACCAGCAACCAAGTGTTTGCGTGGAGAAGGGTCCCTGCAGAGCCGACTCATTCTGTGGTTGTTTGGGAAAATAAAAACCTATGCTCCAATTTTATCCACGCTCATTGCAGAGTAGTTTGATTCTTTTTTATTATTATTTTTTAAGAAAAATATTCCTTTAAAATTAGAATAGAATAGAAAAATAAAGATATAGGAATCTACACAACGGATGATGTCCGCTTAATACGTAGGCAGAAGTGTATTTGAAGTCAAACATCTTTATAGCAAAGAGATTTCTAAGCCAATAGCATTCACTACATCAGAAAATAGACAGTGGGCAAAGCATTGTCTCACAGACCTGCACGACCAAAGCCAAGCTGTCAGCTACTCCAATCAATTACCTTTGTTTGCTCAGCAAACCCAACGCGTTAACTTCAGCACTATCAACACGGATGCCAAGACTGGAAGCAACTGGACAGGAGAACAAATAAGGAAAATCAAGTCTGAAAGCCCACACAGGCCAACGTATAGGGAAAATGATTTTTTAAACAATTCATAATCTGTCAAGAGTGGCGATTGGCGCAGTCACGTCACCGTGGGATTAATTTGAACGTATCTTTTAAAATTAAAAGTGGGATTACTCTATATTCCAGGAATTCACTTCTCAATATCTATCCTAGAAAAATACATGTACGCAAAAGCATGTACGGGTTGTTCACTGTGAGAGACAGAAGAATGGGAAACGGGTTACATGTCCATCAACACAACGATGGTGAAATAAGCCGTGATATGTACACAGCAGATAAATGTAATAAGATGAGTCTGCATTCATCAACATGGGATCTTCTTTAAGATACAAGGCTAGATGGAAAAAAACAAGTTTCAGAGTAATATAGATAGCTGAACACTTTGATTGTTAAATCAATAGATCATAAAACAATACTATTTATTTTCCAGGGTGCATCCTGTCTCTATATGCAAATCATAGATGATGACTTGTAAACTTACATCCCAAACTAGTTTCTGTGGAGCTATGAGGAGGCCAGGATTGAAGGAAAGAGTTTTAAAAGTGCATTATATTTTTATTCATAAGGTTTTAATCCCATGTGTGTGTGTGGCCTTGATTTTTATATATTACACACATGACTTGTAAAATTAAAATGGATCAATAGGAGGCAATGCAGCTCTGTGTGGTTCAAGTTTAAGCCCATCCAATATGTACGTAGGATTTGCTCAATGTCCTCTGAGGTTCTACTTTCCTGAGCTTATGTCATGACTCTGAGCTTCGAAGACTCTTAGAGGAAACCACAATATGGTGAAACCCTCTTCCCTCTCCTACGTAGGAGCAAAATCAAAGTCTCCTGCCGAGGGCAAGGTGTCCCCATTGACTTCTGTTTCTTCGGTACGTCTTTGGCCACCTCTATTTTGTACCACACAACCCTTCGTCACTCTCCTAAGGTCTCCTGCGTCAACAATGGCTTCCTGAAGCATCTACTGATGTGTCGAGATAGAGCAGAGATGGTGTACAGGCCAAGTTGGCTAAGAATACCAAAGAATATTGGATGGACAAGAGGTCCATGGACTGGACTAGGAATTTTTCAGGCCCCCATGGGAAGTCTCACCTGACAAGAGGTCCATGGACTGGACTAGGAATTTTTCCCATGGGTTACTGGACTAGGAAGTCTCACTCATGGGTTACCATGCAGTGGCAAGACACCCAAGGAAAATATGGGATGGTCATGAGTTATTTATTGGTAAGAAGGGAGTTCTTGAAACTATTGGTGGCCATGTTGCTACTGCGAGGGAAGAGATGTCTTAAAAAGAAGCCAAGTACAGCAGAAAAGTGAAACGTGGTAAAGAAGGAAATAGATTTTTTTCATAGCACCGATTTACTCTTCTGGATGAACCATGTCTCATTGTAGAAGCACCCGTGGACTTTTTAATTATGCTAGCCAATAATTTCACTGTTACACTTAATCCTTTGCCCTCAGACGTGTCGAGTCTAAAACTTCCATCCTGTTGAGGCCAACTCACAGATCTCCGAGGGCCGATGATATGGAGGGTGAAAGGCAAGGTCCATTCTCACTTGCTTTTTCTTGATTTGGGGGTGAGCATGGACCAAGATATCCAGAAACTGGAAGCATAGGAGACTTCTTTAGGCAAGGAGCAGTTGTCAGTCATAAGGGCTGTGGGAGCGAGGATTTCTAAACCGAGCTGAGACATGTCATTCTCAGTATGGCTGACTAAACTAAGGTTCATGGAGATCCAACCCAGACAGATCCCAGGCAGCCAACATGTGTGACTTTTCTTAAGTAGGTTTATGTTTAATCCAAGAGAAATTGAGCTCCTGCTTTCACAACTTTGGTTCATCTTCCTGCTTAAGAAAACTCTTCTCTTACCCTGGGGAAGAACAGACTCTAGTTGTGAAAACATTTTCATACATCACATTGCATGTGATCCTGACAGCTGGTCTATAAAGGAGCCTGGTAAGGAATGAGAATCTGCGTTTACGAATAAAGAAACAAGATCCAGTGGTCTTCCTCAGGTCGTCGGTTAAAACCCTCCCATGGTCACCGTCTGCGTCTGCACTCAGATGGCATCTGCACACTTGTCCCTGGCCTCCTTGACTTTTTCTGATCTGGCCTCTGTCCGTTTGTTCTCCATCTCGCCACACCTCTTTGTCCAGCCTCCCTGGAGAAGCAGCCCTTCCACGCCCCCTGCACCAGCACCAGCTGATTCACTGTCTCAGTGCTTTGCTCTGCTGATCTTTACCTGGCTGGCTCGTCCTCACCTTCCAGGTCTCAACTCAAATATTGTTTTCTCGGAGAAGCATCCCTCTAATCTTGCTCGAAGTAGGCCCCTCCCACAACCAGGTTGTGTTACATCAACCTGGTCCCATCACCCTTTATAGCCCTCACCACCCTCGGAACATACCTTGTTTTTGCTGATTGCTGTTGCTGACTGGTAGATTATTAGGGTTTTAGCAGAGAAACAGATCTATAGGTAAATATACTGTTGTACACATATACATGTAAAAAGATTTATTTCAAGGAATTGGCTTATACGATCGTGGGGGCTGTAAGGTGGGCCACAGGCTGGAACCCCTCAGGCAGGAACTGACATGTAGCCCAAACTTAGGGAAACCTGTTTTGCTGTTAATGCCTTTTGACTGATTGGACAAGGTTCACCCAGATAGTCAAGAATAATCTTCTTTAATTAAAGTCAACTGATCGTAGTTATTAGCCACATCTATAAATGCCTTCACAGCAACACCTAGATTAGTGTCTAATTGAATAGTTGGGTACCGTAGCCCAGCCGAGTTGACACATGAAACTGACCATCACGTCTGGGGTCTTCTTCATTGCCCTTCCCCAGTGGGAATGTCCGTTCCACCGGGAGAGAGGTCTTGCCCATCATGTGCACTTGTTGACAGGCAGCCATTTCCCTCCAGATGGTCCAGACAAGCCCAGGTGACATCTCAGGTTGGCCACAAGGTGATAGCTTCGGGAGGGTTCCTGGACAACTGCCCACTGCTCCTTAAGTCAAAAGAAGCTGAGACTTGGTGCCTGAAGTCCCCAAACAGCTCTCTGTCGGCCTGGCCAGCTGCCATGTGGACCCTTCTCTACCCTCAGTGTGTAAGGTCTCCACTCTGCCCTGTTGGCAGTGGATCCTTCGACCTTGTTCGAGAGGTTCCACTAAGATGAAGTCAGCATTCCTCAGAAAGCCCGCCAGGCAGGAGTCCTGAGAGCAGGCTTTGAAAACCTCAGGTTATGGACCCAGGTCACGTGGGCAGTGGAAGCAGCTCGGCTGCTCCCTGGTGGAGCCGAGAGCAGCCGCTCTCAAACAGAGGCGCCCGATGAACATGGGGTACATCCCCACTGGCAGGGGGCACTTCTGCCCTTCGCAGCGGCAGTGGCACCGCTGAGCTGCTCTGGGGTACCCCTCCCCACCGTGAGGGCTCTAAGACTGATTATGCATTTATTGAGCACATACTGCGTGCTAATCCCCAGAGATAAAGTTGATCATGGCACAAAAGTCCCTTTGATGTGGAGCGTGTTTCAGAACTGTCACTGTAAGATGTTTTCATATTTTATTTCATGCCCAAAATTAACCTGTGATGCACATACTATTGTTTCCTTGTTTTATAAGTGGGGAAACCAAGGCTTAGAGAAGTTCAAGCTATTCCCAAGGACAACAGCTGGAAAGTGGCAACCCTAGGACTCAAACCCACAGCTGTCCCCTCCTGAATTCTTGCTCGTGACCCAGTTGGCAACATATATGGAGTTTGCCAAAAGCCTCGTTCAGAGCAGACCTGGTCCTGATCACTTCATCATCCAGAGGAAGATGGGACGGTACCCCAGCCATCTGAGAAGGGGAGGGGACTGGACTCCTGCAGGCCTTGCCCCTCTGCTTTGCCGTGACAATGCTCCTCTCACACTAGCTCAGCAGCCAGTCCCACGCCCGCCCGCCGGCATGGCTGCCCAGCTTCCTCACGGGGATGGAGAAGGCCTCCCGTTAGCAGGGGCTGCGGCTGGGAGCATCCCTGGGAGGAGAAGCATCTGTTGCGGCTCCCATTGTTCCAGCTGAGAGCATGCTAATTGTCCTCTCCAAAGCTGGACTGCAGTCTCTTGCCAGAGGGCAATTATGGACCCTTTTCCAGCAGGCACGCTGTCCTTTGCGCAGCTGTCAGCTGAATGGCCCCAGGAGGAACGGGCTGATCTGGAAGGGAGGGGGAGGGCGGTCTCTCGTGCATCCTGATCCACACGGGGAAGAGAAGTTAGCACAGCCTGTGAGGAAGCAGGGTGCCCGCTGGACAGACAGCACCCCAAAACACACGGCAGGCTGGCCGCGATTCTTCTTGACTCTTCCACTTGGCGCCATGGCCTGTGTGATGGCTTGGGGTGCTGTCGGAGATTTCGAAGCTTCGAATGGAGGCAGCACGATGAAGAAAAAGTAGTAGAACAAGCTTGGGAGTCAGAAGAAGCTGGATTCAAATCCCAGCTCTGCCACTTGTTAGCTACGACCTCGAGCAAGGTCATCTACCTGACACGGCAACTGGGAGGAGTACAGAAGCCAATAAATAACTACAGACTACCTAGCAGAGGTTTGGGCATATAGCAGGTGCTCAATAAATGTGATTTATTATTGTCATTCGTTGTTATTATCCCTCTAAGTATAGGAAGATCTGCTAAGGAGGTGAGAGAGGTGGACAGGGACAAAATAGTAACATCGTTCATATCTATTCGAAAAGCGTTTGACGTCACCGACTCTGTTCCACGTACTCTGCTGGCTGCCAGGTTCCCGTTTCTGCAGGGGACTCTTGGGTCTCAGCGCCTTAGGGCAACGTGACAGGAAGAATGCACGTCTGGAGCTGAGACTTGCTCACTTCCAGTCCAGTTTCGACTCGTCCTGGGAGTGGGACTTCGGCAAGTCCCTCCTCCTTTCCCGCCCTCATTTGTCTATAGGATAAGGATGATAACTGCTAACCCACCTACTGCACTGAGCTGCGTGTGCCTTTGGAATCCAAATAAAAGTGTGACCTGCCATTATCTTCATTCTCTTAAAGACCCCAAAGCCTCAGGATTTGAGGATTTGGGGTCTTTAACATGAGGATTTCTGTTTTGAATTTACAAGATTAGTACACTGTGGTTCCTACACATGCGTGCGCGCGCGCACACACACACATACACCCCCCCACACACACACACCGCCCCCCCCCACACACACATAACGCACACCACAGTCGTTCTTGCATCTAAGGCACAGAAAGAAGATGCGTGTTGTTGCCTTCCAGATCTGGCCCCCAAGTGCCCCAAGGTTAGGCTTCCAGGGCCGATACCTTCAGGAGAGAAGTGTATCAACGTAAATTCATGGCATCTACATGTTAACCGACGTCTGCTCACGTAACCGCAGAGGGTCGAGGAGGCCCTTAGAGCTCCTCTGAGCTGCCTTACCATGGGTCAGAGGAGAACAAGGGGCCGGAGCGGGAGAAGCCATTCATGCTCAACAAATCTTTCATGAGGTCCTACCTTGCACTAGGAGCTGTACCTGGTGCTAGTAAACAGAATCATGTCACTCTATACCTCGTAGAGCTTAAACTCTAGCAGAGAAAGCAGCGACCACGCAAATGGTCCCACAAATAGATCATTTCAGACCGTGGTGAGTGCTGTGAAGTTAGTGCGGGAAATGTTAACAAATGTGCAAATAGAAGCTGTGATCAGATCTGACACGGGGAGCAGTAAGCCTTGCCGAAGGAAGGGGGTACATGGTATGAGGTCTGAGGATAAATTAATGAAGCAACAGAACTGAGTTCCAGAGGAGGCAGGAGGCAGGCATGGGCAGAGGCCTGGGGGTGCCCAGGAGCCGGTGGTCAGCCAGTTTCCTGTGTGCTTTGTGCACAGGGTGGTGGAGAGACTGGGAGGGACCTCGTAAGTAGCAACCAAAGAGGTTAAATAAACAAGAAAGAAAAAATACCATTTAACCACAGTCAACGAAATTAGATAAACTTATCTGCTCATCTTCATGAAAAGATCCAAGGATGCCCTCTACGATAAAGGCTCTATGTGGCCTGCGAGGCAGAGTAAAGGAATGTCACTGTGGGCGGCCAGGCGCTCACAGAATCGTGTGTCTCAATAAGCAGCCCAGAGCTCCAAACACTCAGTTGGGAAGGCCGAGTCTCAGTGAGTGGCTCAGTGAAGAAAAACACAAGTTCCTGCATTCTCGCTGGGGCAAAGTCTCAGAAATCTTTATGGCTATGATCTCATGGGGTGTTTTTCCTCAAACACCTCTGCTGACAATACCTGGTGAGCCCTGAACTTGGACGTGGTGATCTCCCTCTAGGTTTTTGCTCTATGGTGTGTCAGAAAGGAATAGAAATGGTGTCCTTAAATACTAGATGAGAATAGCTCCTATGTAGAGAGACACAGATTGGACTCTGTCCAACTGCAGAATAAAAGGAAGCGGGCTCATTCCAGGGCAGAAGGAAACGAGCTAAAGCAGGCCTTACTGGAGGAGATCAGACACCGTTCGAAGCGATGACTTCCTATCTAGCAAAGGTGGTGGAGAGTTATCACCAGGAAGCCACTTCCCAGCCACAACTACATTTGCCCACTTCCCCTGCATCCAGACAGGATCGTGGAATATCACCAATGGAGCAGGAGCAGAAGTCGTGAGTGACTCTCAGACCGAGGAACTTGAGGAGGAAGTGTTCCTTGCCCACCTGCCTTTTCCCTCCTGCTGGCGTCCTGCAGAGGCGCACGGTCACCTGGAAACCACATGGTAGAGACGATAGAGCTACAACGTGGAAGGAGCCTGGGTCCTTGAGTCACCACTTGGAGGCGAGCTAACTGCCAATTAGGAAGATACATTTTGGACATTCTGGGAGTGAGAAAGAAACTTCTATTGTGTTTAAGCCATTATATCTGGGGGAAGTTTTCAGAGCGGCTCATATTATCCCAAAAGAGTGACATGCAGCCCTAAGGCTGGGGAATAGTACCTTCTTTTTAAAACACGCCCATTGGAAATATTGTTAATTGACAATAGCATTTTTAATCAGTCTTTATGCGACCTCAGAATCCTTCTTAGCATAGCAATTATTACCAAATGATTGAAGTTGGCACTCGGAATAATATCTATCCCATCATGATTATAAGCTTCTTGAGATGAGGATTTAAATACCCATCACTTAGCATATTGCTAACACGTAGCAGCAGCTCAAAAGGGTTTGTCGAAAGAATGAATAAATGAATGGTAGATGTTCTACAAAGCAGATCTTATTCTCATATATTTACAACTCACCTTAGGCCAGCCAGTTAAAAAAAATAAAATGGGAGAGCCACAGAGACAACAGAATAATTCCACTCAGGTATTATAGCTCCTGATAGACTTGGAGTGGCCACCCCAGGATGTAGGTCTGTACTCGCTGATACTCCTCACCCCTGTGCTTCACCTGTCCTGCATAGAAAAAGCAATCTAAAGTTGTTGAGGTCTGCTTGGAGATCCAGTGTCAAGAAAGATAAAGAGGAAAATTCCCGTTATTGAGATGGGGTCTTGAATATCATAGCTAAACAGATTGTTTAACTGTCGAGTTCTTCAAGAATATGTGCAAACAGCAGTGATGATGGCCATCCTTCCCAGTGTATGTCACCAAGTCCAGTAGCAGGATGCCCACATCCATAACTTTATTTGAATATCGAATCTGTTTAAGAAAGGAGAGCAGAGGGGAATTTACCCATTTAACAGGTGAAGAGAGAATTCTAGAGGGAATATGACTCGATGACACCGCAAAAATGTTAAAAACAAGTTCAGGTCAAGAACCCAAGACACTTACATTTTCATCCACCCATCTTTTGTCCATCCATCCATCCATCCATCCACCTCTCATCCATCCATCCATCCATCCATCCATCCATCCATCCATCCATCCATCCATCCATCCATCCATCCATCCATCCATCCATCCATCCATCCATCCATCCATCCATCCATCCATCCATCCATCCATCCATCCATCCATCCATCCACCTCTCATCCATCTATCTGTCCATCCGTCCATCTGTTCATCCATCTGTCTGTCCATCCATCCATCCATTCATCCATTTGTCCATCCATTCATTTATTTATTCATTCACCCATTCATTCAGCTAATATTCATTAAGTACTTATTTATTAAGCACTATTAGCCCCTGGTCTTCCTTATCACATTTTCCTGCCCTGCTTCCACAGTGCAAACACGTATTTCTCCTTCACGCTCGGTGTTTATAAAGTATAGTCCTTTCCCTTCCACACTCGATCAGACTGTTACGGGCAGAGTTGTGGCGCGAAAGCATTGAACCCCCGTCTTAGAAATGCACACAGTCTGGAATCTGGCTAGAAGTAACAGACAGGTGGTCTAAATTCAAGAAAAGACAGTCTCGGACAGGTCCCTGAAGGCCTGGGAGCGTTCCCTCGGTGCCTTAGCCGGGGCTTCAGATTTACAGTTTGAGAAATGAGCTTCGGTGGCAGAGCCTGGATCCATCAACACCACAGTCCAGCTTTGCTGGTTACAAGCCATCACAGCATCTGAGTTCAACACGGGGCGATCCCACATAGAACCAGCTCGCGTGGTCACTTCCACAGACGTTGGGACTCAGATCCAGCTGCTAGCTTCCTCCTGGGGTGTCCCCATCAAATGAAGATGGAAAGCATGAGAGGGCCAAGGATGACCAGTCGTCCTCCAACCCCTGCTAGACTGACGTAAATGTCACCTCCTTGACTTACCAGTACAGAGAAGTAGGAATTCTGGAAGGAGTGGGGTGATGTCATGAGGTGAAAATTAATTGTTGTAGGGGAATAAGATTTTAGAGATTCTGGAGTACAAAACAGTAGTTTAAAAAAAAGTCTGTGGAACACAGTTCTCCAGGACTGCTCATCTGACCTCACAAGGTCCACTCCACTCCTCAGAAACGCTCAGGCACGCCATTTTATTCCCGCGTCCCAACCTTGCATAAACGATCTGAAATGGGTCTTCCCCGTCTATCTGTTTGAGCAAGTCCCACCCTCTCTTCTAAGTCAGATTCAAGGTTGGCATGTGATCACCTACTTCCCCCCAAGTTCTGTGGCCTGGAGAGAGGGGCCCCACCTCACCGTTCATCACACCTCCCACCGTTTCTGATTATTGTATGCATGTTTACCCCATCACTCCTCTGAGATGACAGGCCTTCTGGTGAAGAGGCAATAAACCTTATACTCTTCAGTGTATCAACTAAGCACTAGATTTTTTAAAAATTAAATGTTGCTATTTTTTTTTTTCAGGTAATGGAGGAGGCTTTTGGCATCACGTAATAGATGCTGTATTCTAACGACATGACCCAAATTTGGGATGTAAATGGATTTGCCACCTGCCAAGTACAGGACTGCCAGGTGGGGGAGATTCGGGGGCACGGAACAATCTCTATAAACTTCCGAGGAGGCCCTGTCCATAGGACTGAGATTGTTAAAAAGCTGTGACATCCTTGAAAATGAAGTGACCTCAGAGAAAGGAACTTGACTCCCTACTCTTGTCGATCACTTTTGGAAGAGTCTTGTGGAGGTGACCACAGGCAGGTGAGTCCCACACCCAAAAGCCGGGAGTCACAAATGAGCGCGCAGGGTTGCTGGGTGAGACGGGAGAATCAGTGATGGCCGTGGGTGGCACATGTGCCTGCCGTCCCCACCACCTCGTGAGAGGCCCTGAATCAATTGACCTAGTTCCCTTCGTCCCGCAGAGCTGGCTGAGGGCCAGGCAGGCCTCCGACATTAAAACCGGCACATGGGATCTGAGCCTCGACATACCCCCACCTTTTTTTCCTCTCTCAAAGAGGATTTTGGTGCCAGCACCATATGTTGAAAGGGCCCGAGCACAATCCTATTACCATTGCAGGAGGCATTAAATAATTACATTAATTTACCTAAATATGGAAAAAAAATCTTTACAAATCAGGGACGCTTGGCAGATTTTCCGGCTGCACATTTTTCTCTTGGCACAGAGGACTGTCCTGTTGGCTTCCTATTGCTACTTGAAGTGTTTCCTCTAATTGTGGGGCACATGGCTTCTCTTGTTCTGTTTAATTTTCTCGAAGCCGGCTCCATATTCTGGCTACAAACATATTATAGGGGAAAAATGCCCACAAAAGTATGGATTGTGCTGGCGTGTACCCTAAGGGAGAATGCATAAAAATAGTAATTTCTTGTGCATGAAACCTTCCACCGGGCGGTCTGTCACTAGATTGCTTTACGAAAAAAAAAAAAAAATGCCTGAAGGGATGGAAAGTGGGGGAAAAGGAGAGGGAGGGAGAAGAGTAAAACTGGGGGAGAGAACAGGGCCGGGGGGGCAGAGTCAGAGGCAGCCGCCCGGGCCCAAGTGTCGAGGGGGCTGAGCTGGACCCTCCGGCGCATGCGCGGCCTGTGCGTCGGT
>NW_006433950.1:3491466-3512617 GCF_000325575.1 Pteropus alecto | reverse complement strand
TGTCGGCACTCACCGCGTGTCAACCGCGCGCCTCCGCAAGCTGCTGTGGGATCTGAGGGCTGTCACACACGGCCCTGCTGACAGCGGGCCCCCCTGTCCCGAGGGGGTCAGAAGAGGAAGTCACCAGCATCCCGGAACCCGTAGGACAGAGCCTCCTGACGGGACCTGGGGTGTTTTATGAAGGCCGTGGCCTTCGGTGGAAAAATGGGGGGACAGACACGCTTCCACCCCTGGGGAAATGAACACCCTGACCTCGCGCTTCTTTCCCCGCTCTCTCTGCTGCCGGTGCCCCTGTGATGGGATTAACCGCGTCCCTCCCCTCCGAAAAATAAGACGTGTTGAAGTCCTAACGCCTCGTACCTCAGAATGGGACCTTATCTGGAAGTATGATTATTGCGGATGTGATTGGTTGAGACAGTCTTACTGGAGGAGGGAGGGTCCGCAATCCAGTGTGACCGGAGTCCTCATGAAAAGAGAGACGACGCAGAGACAGACAGACAAGGGAGAAGATGGCCACGCGAGGACAGAGGCAGAGCATCCATCCATCCATCCATCCACCAAGGATTGCTGCGCACCCCAAAGCCAAGGATTGCCGGCAAACGCTAAAGCCGGGAGAGGCGAGGAAGGGTTCTTTCCTACGGGTTTCAGAGAGAAGAAGCTCCTGACGATGCCATGATTGTGGACTTCCAGCCCCCAGAACTGTTAGAAAATAAATGTCTCTTGTTTTAAGCCACCCAGTGTGTGGCACTGTGTCAGGGTAGGAAACTAAGACAGTCTCCCATTGGCCGAACCCACCAAGGATTGCTGGGGACGAGGGGACCTGGGGGACGAGGGGACCTGGCGGACGCAGTCGCTGGGAGGGTGGATGGGAATAGAGGGTGGATCTGGAAGAAAAAAGAAAAAAAAAAAAAACAGTAAAAAATTCTTTTTTGCCAAACCTGGCACCCGACCAGCGGGTGGCTCCCTGCCCTGCAGTACGTGAGCGTGAGCGTGAGCATGAGTGTGAGTGTGGCCAGCACACACAGGAGACGAGACAGTGAGAGCAAGACATCTTTTGGTGACCCCGAGGTTGTCGTTTAAGCCCTGGATTCAACAATACCCGAAGCCTCTTCTCTTTCAGTTCAAAGACCTAAATGCCAGAGAACGGTGTGGATTTTACTTAATTTCATGGCTCCGACAAACATCGGCATCTACATCAAGCCCTTCTGGCTCGTCCTGATGACTTCTTTTCTGAGGGAGAGAAAATTAACACCTTCCAGACAGGAAAACTGTTGGGACCAAATCTATAATGTAAGGAAGCTTTTTGAAAACCAGATATCTAGGGTTTTACCGATCTTTTGCGTGAAAAATCAGGAATAACCTAGATGCCCAACAAAAGGGGATTAATCAAAGACATCTTCTATGTCCGTTCAATGAAATGCAATTCGGGCAAAAATTATGATATGGAATGATAGTTTTCCAAGTGTCCCCTGCAGGACTCAGGGTTCTCGTCTGAACCCCTCAGGGATGGGAGGAGGTAAGCACACTGAACTACTGACATCATAATCCCGACTTAGCCAGAGCCTCTTACTTTGGACTCATTTATCTACTTGGCTTCCAGATAGGATTTCCATTGAGTGAGGAGCTCTGGGCCAAACCCCTAAGTGTGTCATCTGGGTTGAAGATAACCCACCTTTTACCTTTTATCTACGCGGGTCGCCCTGAGGGTGTAATAGGGCAGGAGGGTCTGGCTTCCATGAAGAGCGGAAGATCTGAGGCGACTCAGAGCTCCTGTAAAACTGATCCATGTGGATTCAGAGGCCAAGTGCAAAGAGCGAAGACCTGGGCTGGGAGCAGGGAGAGTTGGGCCCCACTGAGTCACCACCAGCAGGTGAAAGTCCTTATTCCTCTGGGCTGTGGTTCCTCGTCCTTAAGGAAAGGGCTCCACCTGGATAAGCTCTCAAGTCCTCATAACACACCAGTGTTCTTCAGTGTTGTGCAAAACCTCATGTGATGTCAAAAAGAAACTTCCAGAAATACCTATGCTCATCCAGTCCGTATGCCCACTCCTGACTTCAACAATTCCTACGTATTTTCAGCTCCGTACTCAACACGAACCAGATGTATAGAGACGAATAGACGTAACAGATACAGTGTTTTATGGAACCACCTCAGCAGTCTTATGAACTAGGGTTCATCATTCCATACTCATTTCACGGGGGAGGAAATTGAAGCTCAGAGGGGGTAGGCAGTTTGCCTAAGGTCACACAGACCTGCGTGTCAGGACCAGGATTAAAGTCCCAACGAGTGTCTAGTTTTAGTGACTATGGATTACAGACTCAAAGGTCAACAGAAACATCCTTCGAGACCCCAAATTTAACAGATCTGAGGATTTAAATAGCTACAGATATAGATGATATGGAGTCATATATGTACTTATGTTTACATATATTTATAAAGCATAAATGTTCCACGTGTAATGTTTAAAATTTTAAATATATAAAAACGTATAAATACGTATTTATGTGCTTTATAAATATATATTTCTATATCATATATAGAGAGATCTAGCATATAGAGATATCTATAGATAGACATATATAGAGATATCTATATATCTCCATGTATGTATACTAATATATAGAGAAATATCTATCTATCGTCTATAGAATAGACAAGATTTTAGCTATTTTCACAGGATGGTTCATTCCTCATGGACGTGAAGCTCAGAGAGAGAGGGTGACATAACCAAAGTCATACGGTTATCTAATTCCTCCTGAAGAGGGACAGAAAAAAAAAAGGGAAGGAAAACCCGTCTCTGAACTTCTCGCCTAACGAGCTCATCCGATTTGCCAGATGCACAAAAATGAAACGAATCTGACGCATGACCAGCTAATCCTTCATCTTTCTTGGCGGCGGCCCACGAAACAGCGGGGGCGGGGGGTGGGGGGGCCGTCCCCCAGCCTGCAGTGGTGTTACAGATCACAACGGAAGCATATTGTCATCAGATTAATTTTCCAATGCTCCTACCCCAACCACAAAATCCTGAGAGAATGAGTGTCAAATACACTTAATAATTGCATAATTATGACATCTGTTACTCTCCAGCACCTCTTAGTGGAAAATTAACTGAAGAAATAGCAGGTTCAAAGATGTGTTAACACTCCGATAGCAGATTTAATTGAAATATGACGGGGGAGGATAATGGAGATTAAATTAAGCTCTCAGATAATCATCTGACACGAAGATAATTGAGCCAGCCTCTGCCACGTGGATGAACGCTTCGGAGATGCAGAGCCGGGTGCATTTCGAGTATCTCATCCTTCAGGCGAAACGGAATTCTCCCCCCCTCCCCTCGTCGCTCCCCTTTCCATTCAACATTTGTATCCTCCCAATCGATAATGTGAACAGCAGCATAATTGGAAATAAAAGATGATCTGGAATCCACAGGAAATTGGGTTGAGGTGCGCGGAGGGGCGCAGTGGAATCCTAGCCACGGGAGGAGGGTTTATGAGCCCGCCGCAGAGCACCTGTCTGCCCTCTGCAGTCTCGCTGGGGCTGTTTTTCCACTGCCCCTGATCTCAAGGGAGTGAACCTTCCCGGGGTGAGACCAGAGGGGGCCACAAAGGCCCCAAGAGTTGGGGAGACAGAAAGAATCATTTGTGCCTTTTCTCTTTCCCAGGGGACGCCTCCCCACTCTGCAAGGCGAGCTCAGGAGGCACTGTGTGTTGGCCGAGGAGCTCAAACCCAGAACTGGAGGGCACGGAGTGACCCCGGGTGGCAGCTAGCTCCGGCGGGTCGCCAGTGAGGGCCGTGGTGGGGTGGGGCATGGCAGGCGCGAGCCTGTTGACAGCAGGAAGTGGGGCGCAGAGTCGTGGCTGCTGTCATTGGAAGTGCCAGCCTTCGACAGTCCCAGAGAGTGCGTCCTCCCCGTGTTTCCTCTGCCTCCAGCTCGGGGGCACCTCCCTTCCAAGGGGCTGTGACAAGCCAAGTACAGAAAGTCAGCTGGTACGCGGGGCAGCCTTGGCCTTTCCCCCACTCCACCGACGCCCACCTACTCAGAGTGTCAGGTTTGGGGTTTTACACCAATGTGACTTGTCGGCTTTGCCGATTAGAGCCAAGAGAACGTGGTCACATCTCCTCTGAGTGTCATTTAAGCAACTTCATCGCATGTCCCTTTTACTTTTCTCTGGCGTCCCCCTTCCCATCACCTCCTCAGTCTCAAAGATTCCCTCGTCCTGGCCATACCCTATGCAGTGACGTAACTCAGAGGCACCCCGTTGGTGCTGGAGGACACGGCTGACACAGTCCCCTTGGAAGTGGGCGGCCTCGCAGACAACTGGGGCAAAGCGGGCCCTAAACGGGATGTGGGTGACGGCTCTTTACCTCACGGAGGCTGCCGAGGCTGAAGCTCACAGCACCAGGACTGAACTGGGGGGGACAGGGGGAGGGGCTGGGTCCAGCCTCTTCCTCAGATCCCGGCCTTCGCAGCAAGTCCTTCAGGGGCTGGCGCGGCCGGGCAACCAGGGTGCCCCCTCCAAATTTGGCTGGAGCCTCTGCAGTCCAAGCAGGCATCTCCGCCCACACACAGACTCCGGGCGCAGTGCCCCGGACGCCGGGGTGAGGCCTGGCATCCAGGGCCTCACAGGTAGCCAAGCTCCGTTTTCGCTACCCAGCCTTCTCTTTCGAATCTCCCTGAGGTTTTATTTTAAGAGGCTTGTTGCTCCTCCCTAAGTAAGTCTCGGCTAGGACCTAAGATCCAGAAAGATTCCAGTGATGCTGAACCCTGGGAAGGTCCATGGGAAGACCCCCGTTCGCATCTCCTCCCTCCCAGGAGAGACCCATAAGTACATTTTCCCAACTGCTGGATTTTCGCAGTGAACATCATCTCATCGGATCTGCAGCTCATCTGTGACGGGAGAGTTTGGAAGGCAGATTTGTCTCTCCTGTCCTATGATTTCTGTCCTACGTCGTTCATTTATTAAAGCATCAAAGAGCAAGGCCTCTCACGAGAAGGAGCCTTACGGGATTGTTTTCATCATCCCGCTGCAGCCACGTAATATGGCACCAGAAAGCCCTTACAAAGGAAAGTTTCTTGACCGGCCTCTGACCTTCCTTTTTATCGGTGGGATGGGTGTGTGGGGCCCGTAAATCAGCCGAAGCCACTTCCCTCTGTCCGATGCTGTCACAGACACTGGGTTGCTGTGAAGAGACCGCCTGGAGGAAATATTAGGAAATCTTAACGCGTTCACGATGGCCACCCCTCTTCAAACTTTCTACAGTTCCTTTGAGAAGTCGATTATTTCGTAAATTGTGCATCATTTTATCTCCTCGGGCGAACTGCACGATCGATGGTATGTTTCACTGAGTACGTAAATCCCTTTTACATATTTCAAAATAATATCTAATTAAAATGTCAAGGTTATAGCTCATGAGGCCGGAGTGGACAGGGCCCCTCCTCCTCCCTCGGCTCCTCAAAGTAGCATTTAAAATACGTCCTATAATTAGGAGCAATTATAAATTCCAATTAAAAAGAAACCCACACATTTCTGAAGATATTTTTCTTTGATGTTTCTCGCTTTAATGTATGTGCTCGTTGCGCCAAATGGTCTCTGCTTTTTCCGATACGTTTCCGGAAAGAAAAGGCCCCCCAAATTGTAGGGTGAAAAGCAGACCAAACCTGAGAAAAGTAGTAAAGTTCCTTGAAAAGGGTTGTTGCGTCCCTAACTTCTGGACTTGGCGTCCATCGATTAGAGATTCAGCGTTCTCCTTTGTACTATTCAGATCGGGATTTTTAATTAGGATGTCATTATGACACAGATATACTGAACGCCACATTGATTTCTGAGAGCTTTTGAAATAATAGCACCACTTCTGCAAAATGAAAATCATAATAGATTATTGACTTCTACAGGAGTTTTGATCCAAGGGCACCTCCCCAATGTCAACATTTTCAATATTTTTAGTTTCCTGCAAAGAGACACTCATAATTAGGCTTCCATTAAAAGTTGGTGCCTATCGACTCCGTGTTATTAATGCCGATGGCATCACATTGGTGACCCTTGGATTTTAAGGGTGGCAACGCTGCTCGTTGCTGAAGTGTTTACACACCATTAGCCTTTGTCTTCTGTTTTTGTTTAATTTAAAAAGTGTTCGTGTTCATAATGCATCTCACGCCTGAGACGCGAGATCAGAGGTTCGCCAAATTTTCTTCATTCACAGAATGAAGAAAAATGTTTCAGTCATTTTTTTTCAGGGAGCCTCCTGGTTCAAAAGAAACACCTAACAGTTCTGTTTATTAAGTAGTCAAGTCCAAACAACCTAATAAGTATTTACGTCCTGACAACTTAGCAGGCATGGGAAAAAAACACATAAATTGAAAGAAAAAATATTATGTCTCTTTTATTCTCCGACTCCCACGGTTATTTTCAATGGGGTGTCCGTGCCTATTGGGGTCTGCATGGCTAGAGCCTGCATCTTCACTTCCGGTTCCAGACTAATTTTCCGACGGTTCTCACTTTTTAACACAGCAACCACCGAAAACCCAGCTTCACGAAAAACAGGACGTCATCGAAAGAAATGTAGCATGGTCTAAGGTTGAAACCGTGAACTGCCTCAAGCTAGTAGTTTGTGCAGTGTCAGACAAATATCTCTGTGTTTGCCTCGAAAACTTTTAAATGTCAGACAGTGCCTCCTGAGAAGTCACTGAGGCACCCTGGGTGCCCTGGCACACAGTTTGGGAACCATGACACTTGACTTAAGTTTCTCGGTGTTCTGGGATATTTTTGTCCATCTCTATATCCTCAGTGCCAAGCACAGTAACTAATGCCCTCGGTTGGCATTGTTTAAAGAACAGTGCTTTTTGTTAGCACTTTGCTTGTTCAGATCTTTCCAGTTGAAAGGATGACAGACAGGTCGATAGCACACACCCATTGTGCGTATCCCGTCACTGCCAATGCGTAAGGATGCATTTTTCGCACGTACTCAGAGGAACTTGGTGAGAAGTCCTGTCCATCTGAGACGTTCCACGGAAACTTCCCTGTGACAAAAGGACACAACTCTGAGGCCCCGAGGTTGTCTCTACCCCCAGGAAAATACGTAAAGAGCCCCCATCGGCGGCCCCCTCCCTGAGGCATTGGAATGGCACAGTGAATTCTTTGGTCCTAGAGCTCACAATAGTGAGCTCTAGGACCAAAGAATTCCTTGAGCCACCTGCTCTTATCCCAGTGTGCATGGAGGTGCCTACATCCAGAAACGGAGGTCTTCCTCCCCGCCCTTCCCCTCCCTCTGGGCCTGGTGGCCTTCGCCTGTGGGTCCCATTGGTGCCATGCAGCTGAATGAATCCGAAGACTCGTCTGCCACACAGTGCAGTTGTGGCTGGGCAAGAATTCCCAGTGGTACATGCATGTAAGGGCATGCTACTCAGTCTTCAAAAGGAATGAAATTTTGCTATGACATGGATGAACCTTGAGGACGTTACGCTGACTGAAAGAAATATGACACAAGAGGCCACGTGTCATGCGATTCTACTTAAATGAGCTATTTTAAATAGGCAAATTCATAGAGACAGAAAGTGGGTTCCCAGGGGCCGAGGGGAGGGGAGCTGGCGTTTCAAGGGTACCAAGTTTCTGTTTGGGATAATAGTCTCTGGGATACATGTCCTGGAAATGGTTAGTGATGATGGTTGTGCAATTTTGAAAATGTACTTCTTGCCACTAAATTACACATTTAAAAATGGTTCAAGTTGTAAATGTTCTGTTATATATATTTCAACACACGCAAATCAAACACAAGCATGCATGCATGTGGGTACACAGACACACACACACGCGCGCGCATGCGCGCGCGCGCCCAACCTGGAGAATGAGATTTACTTTAAAATATGACACCAATAAATAAAGGTAAGAAATGCAAAACCCCCACAGACACCATGTCCCTTAAGCCATGAAATGCCCAGTCAGGATGGGGCTTCACAAACTTTTTCCATCAACGGCCAGATAGTGTATATTTTAGGCTTTCTAAACCATGCAGCCTTTCTAGCAACTACTCAAGTCTGCCCTTGAATTGCAAAAGCGGCTACACACGATATGCACACATGTGAGCTTGGCTGATTTCCCCCAAACCTTGATGGACACTGATTTTGAACTTCACATGATTTGCAGACATCACAAAATATTGTTCTTCTTTGGATTTTTTTTTTTCAACCATTTAAAAATGTAAAAATCATTCTTGGTTTGTGGGTCTTACCAGGTAGAGGGCCAGACTTGGCCTCTAAGTTGAAGCTTGCTGACCCTTAAACTAGAACCCCAAATCAATGATGAGACAGGAACTTTACTGATGCTATGTGGAATCTCTCCAAAGATTAGACGGTTTTCTCTGGTGGGTAGGAAATGTCACCTTTGGAAAACTCGTTAGTTTGTAGATTGGCCGGACTGAGAAATTCTGGGATCGAAGCAGACCTGGAGTTGGCCCCCTGTTCCCCTTCCTGACATTTTTGTCCCACCAGCCAACCGGGCACCACGCCCCTTGGATCCAGGCAGAGAGAAAATCCATTCGATTCACCACAGGATATAAAAAATACCTTTTAAATCTCTTGCAGGATCGTCTTCACCGAAAGAGAGACCCTCAAATAAACGGACAGTGGAGGCAAAAAAGGTAAAAACATCATAATCGTGGAGTATGTGAAAGGTAAGGGGACCTGTCAGTGCTGCTAAAATAAGGGGCTGGGCCTTTCTTTTTTTTTTTAATTACTAAGAGGAGACTTTCTGGAAGGGAATTTTACGGAAAGCGGGCAAAGGATCATCTCAATATGACTAAAATAATATAATTCGGGCAGCTGCCTCCTTGCAGATATGCCAACATTTGTTGGATGAGCAAAATTTAATCCAGCAAATTTAACTGAGCACCTACTTTGAGCTAAACATTGGGAATACAAAGTTCTTGAGAAACTGTGTTCCAAGAGGGGTGTTCGCGGTTGTTATTTTTTTTTTTTCTTTTTTCTTTCTTTTTTCTTTTTTAAACTTTTCTGAAGGAGGGCTTGGGAGAGGAGTCACAGTGTATAAATACCGGTGTCTAACGCTAAGAACTTGGTTCTTCTTATGGCTATTTCTGTCCCTGGAACCCTCAGCAAGAGGAATGTCTTCTCCTGCCAGCCAGTGCTGTTTGGAAATGAAGTCCCTGTCCCTCGTTCTAACGCCACGCTCTGGGCAACGGGCAGATGGGTGCGGGAGGCAGCCTTCTCTTTGTCTACCTGCCTGCAGCCCTCCATCCAGTGGCTCAGAGTGTCCTCAGAAAGGTGGCAGCTCCTGAGGGGAGGAGCATTGCAGGCCTTTACCCTGGGCTGCTTTCTCACAATTTGGCTTCTTCCCCTAATTCTTAACAGCTCTGTCTTTGACTCTCGGATGTCTGTCCCCATCCCTGCATTAGAATTCTCTGTACCAGCTCATGGTACCATTTTGTCAACACATCGAATGATACGAGTTTACAATGGGCTCTAAATAATTTAAATATTTGGTTACAATGAAGACGGTCACAGCCTGCATGTCTGTCTGAGCTCAGAAAGCGTTTTCTTCATTACTTCTAACTTTATTTCCCATAAAATAGGAGGCCATTTGAGTAAAATGATAGTTGGAAAAAATTTTTAAACAGAACCAGCAAATAAACATGGTCTTTATGAGTGGTAACTTAATCTCCAGCTGATGTCATGTTACAGGGAATGCCTGACATCTATATATCAGGCAGATTTATGGAGACTTCGGGATACGAGTTAAGAGGATTCTTAAATGGGGATAGTGTGTTGGTCTGGGGATAATTTGGAGCCTCTGTTATCCATGGATTGAAATGTGCACATTTGGGTAAATTACAGGAATGTGCCTTTTCACTTAATCGCTTTTTTGTGTGTTTAAAAAAAAAAACTTCAGATCTGCGAGATGCGTGCCTGAGAACAGAGAGAGAGAGAGAGAGAAAGAACTCAGAATATGGCCCTCCTTCGCCCCCATTTGGTTAGCAGTAGAGAGAAGAGGAAAGATCCTGCATCGCAAACCTCAGAATCAATCACTGACCACACAGAGGCCTCCTCCTCCCCCATGCGTCTCTTGGGGACAGGACGGTCGCGTTGGCTTCCAGGGTAACCGATGATGAGGCACTCTGGCAGTTTCCTATCAAGACATCCCTGTGGGATCTGCTCCCTTTGGGCAGTTACCCCCCAGGGACTGAGCGCTCCGAATGTAAATCTCTCCTTATTCCATAAAAGCCGGTGGTCAATTAGCCCAGAAAAATGATTTTGCAACTATCCCAGCAAGAATGACTCACTTAGTTTTGATAGGCATTGCCCGTAGGTTTGAATTCAAGCTTCCCCGTAGGCCTCCTCACTCTGATGAATGAGTAAGACTCAGTCGCACTAGCTGATGTAGCAAACAGCCCCACATTTCAGTGGTTTAACACGGTGAAGCTCAACTTGTTTCTTATATTGTAGTCCTAGTGGGTGTTCAGGGAGTGGACGTCTATACGGGTATTTAAGTCCCCAGTGTTCTCCCATCTGGTGACTTTGCCATCTACAAACACTTGGAGTACTCCACTAGATGTTCCGCATCAGCTGGAAAACGAGGAAGACAGAGAGGAGCCCAGCATCCCTGGGAGGCTTAATGGATCTCTGGGCAGACTCACAGAGTGCCCCCTAACTGCAAAAGATGCTGGGAAATAGAGACAACTGGTTTCCCACTTCCGTTTTGGGGCAGAAACCACAGGACCACGCTGTCGGATGCCTGTGAGATTCCCTCAGAGACAAAAGGAATCGAAATGAATAACACACACAAAAGCAACCTTTTAACGTTTGTGTTTTGTTGTCCACAGCGGGCTTGAGTTCGCGCAGCAGGCAGGCCAGCTCTAAGGGGGACGATGCTGTCAGCCCCGCTGTGCAGTGCGGCTCTGGGTGGGGCAAGGACATACTGTGCCCTGGGTCACCAACCTGTGAGTGACAGAACTCGAATCAGAACATGGCTGTCCCAGTGTTGAGTTCATGGTGTTTACTACCGTACTGAAATTGTAGGGGTAGATGCTCCTTGGGGAAGGGGGGGATATCTCCCCAAGCAAGCTGGAAACTGGGTGGGATTGGAGACTATTTCTGGTCCCACGTAAGTGTTGGTTAAGACTTACTCATAGCATGTTTCATGGGCGGGGCATGAAATTATTCCAGGTCTCTGCCTTGAGGCCAAACACCAGCCTCATCCAATGGGCTCCTGCCCTTTAAGAAATGAAAGCATAACTTTTCACTGTGTTAGGTTAATGTAAAAATATTCACGGTTATGACAGTAGCCAGGATAACAAAATGGAAAAGGGTGACCTCCCATCCATGGCTCAAAATAAATGGGAAAGAAAAAAAAAAAAAACACTTTTAAAAAGAACTGAAATGTGTGAGGGGTAAGGTTAGGATCCATGTGTGGGCTAATTGCCACAGCTGGTGCAATTGTAATAAAATATTTTCGCCCTTCCTGAGAAAGAAAGGGTAAAGCTGCAACCCCTCGCTCTGGATATGCAGCTCCAAAGAAATGTCGCAAGGCTCCGTAATCATGATTTCAAAGAGGGTTGTGGAAATGTTTCATTAATTCTTATAAAGAAATCTTTTTTTCTTAATTTTTTCATTAACTTCTGACATTTACTTGCAATTACATTTGTTCAGTGACTACAATGACAGAAATTAATAATTCATAGCCTTTGTCAGGGAAAATTTAAAAAAAGGACAGTTGTTCAATCAAATGCAACTCTAAATGCACAATCTTTATTTAAATAAGACTTAAAAAATAAATAATGGGAACTGTTATTGTACTTCCTATAAACCTCCTCTCTTCCAAATTATATCTATGATGTACCCAGCGACATGACATCTTGGGTTGTTCAAGACACATCATGGAAATAACAGGTTCAGACCCAGTGCTCTAGAAGGGGAGACTCGACTCGAGCTCCATGTTTGTGGTATCGCCCGGGTCTTCTGAGGCATGGCGGTTAGTGATGGGCAGTCGAGCATGAGAAAGCTGAAAGGGACCACAAAGACTATTCCTTCCTGACAGCCTCTCCTGTGACAACGGGGTCAGGAAAATTCAGAGAGAGATGACGAGCCTTTCAAGTTCACACAGGGAGTTAGAGGGACAAAGGGGCCTCCAGTGTAGTTCCCCTGAGCCTTGGCCAAGGCTGTCTCAACCAGGGGTGCTGTCTTCACGTTCTCTTCCGGCCACAGCAGAACAAGTGGCTTCCTTCGGACTTCGCTCGAAGGTCCTCTGGGCAGATCAAAGCTTTCATCCCAGCTGCCTGGCGACCCAACTGAAGTTCTACCGATAAAGATCGGTTACTTTGGATTACGAAGACTTTTTAAAATTACGTGTCCCTTGTTAAAATGAAAGTACTCATCACTAGAAATCAACCGACGTGGAAAGGCTTGGCAGAAATGGGATGATGAGGGCGGCGCAGATGAATTATTCAATTCGATGTAAAGAGTGGATGAGATGGATGCCGTCGGTCTCTCCTCTCTCCCTGCCCGTTCTCACCTACGAGCAGTGAGATCCCGGCTGGCAAATCACCTCTACCCCTTCGTCGTTCAAAGATGACAATGGAGTCTGTCTTAAAAGCAGAGAAATCTCCAACTTTGATAAGCGTCCTGGAAACTGCTAGCCCCCAGCAGGCGGGTCCCTGGGAAGAGCAGTTTAGCATGTTGTGTAAGAATGAAATGTCTCTTGGTCTGAATCTTGACTTGACCAGCTATAAGTCCGATACCTTGGGAAAATCACTGCTAAGATCCGAGTCGTACTGTCTTTGTTTGTAAAATGGAGGTGTATCAGCTAGCCATTGTGCTGTAACAAACTGCCCCCCAAATCAAGGTCCTCAGACAACGGTTACTTACTCTCATGTGTCTGAGGATTAGCTGTGGAGGCTCCGGTTAGCGGGGGTGGCTTTGCTGTTCACACGAGACTCTTATCATCCCCCTGGGACCAGCAGGGCACCCAGAGGTGGGCGTGATTTGGGTGCTCTACCGAATGAGGCAGCAGTGATGGTTTCAGGACTAAGGGTTTTCCTTTCTGAAAAGGGGGTGTCTCCTGGAGGCAGGGAAATGTGTGGTCTTCCTGGATCCATCCATTTCCTGCTTCCAGTACAGTATTGACCCTCATCTCACACACCAACAGAAGCAAATGGATTTGATTAGCAAATACTTTCATCTACATCCTAATTGAAGTCCTAATGGGACTTCCTTGTTTTGGAAAATCCCATTTTAATGCACCGACACATCAGGTAGCCAAGACAATTCCGTCTCCCATCGGCTGCCCCGCCCCTCCCAGGCCGGGAGTCGGGGTGGGCTGAGGGGGCTGGCGGGGGAGGGGGTTCCAGCCAACACTTTCCCATCAGCCCCATCAGTCTGATCTTAGACACATGCGTCCAGGCTGCAGGCTGGAAGCTACCCCTCTGTTTTTGGTTCATAGTGTGAACCACCCAGTCCCAGTGCATTTAAAACGGAGGCCAAGGACAGCCCTGTGGAAGGATCCCGATGTCCCTCCACTGCGGACCTGTCTACTTCCCATCAGGGTCCCCCGAGACGCAAAGTCCACTTTCTCTGGTAGAGGCTTCTGAGCTGAACTAAAGTGTCACTGAAGAGCCATGCATTCGGCCATCTGCAGCGTCTGACCAGTCGGCACGTCGTCGTCGCCAAACGAGCCGGCAGGAAACGGAGGTTTCCTAAAACCCGGTTTTAAAGCCCTTAGCACAGGAAACCGTTCCCAAGCACGTTAGATCTCTCTAATGACTGACTAACTAGAAACAGGCTATCTTAATGCTCTGCCTGGAGCCATTACAAATGGCTTTCTTTCCAGACTTCATTAGAATATTTACTGCGGATTTGGATAGAAGACTTTTGACACTGCAGTCATAAAATTTACAGGGGACCATTTTTTTTTTCTCCCTGCACCCTGAGAAGAAGCGGGGGGACTCTCCAGCTCCCCCAGCCACCGATCTCACTCATTAGTGGCCTTTGTGTCTCGTGACCCCTAGTTAAGAAAACAAACAACCCTGTGGTCAGTTAATAAATTGCCTTCAGAGAAAAATAGTTAGATGGCTCCTGGATCGACTTCTGCCTCTTTCCTGTACATGTGGCGAGGAAGACAAAGTCCACACTGCGTGCCCGGCCTTGCGGTGGGCGTTTTTTTCCATCACGTCACCGAATCTTCGCAGCCACTTTGGGGACGGTGCGGTCATCAGCCCCATTTCCCCTCTGAGAAAACTGAGGCCCGAAGGTACCAAAAGTCGCACCGCTAGTGAGTGGCAGAGTTGGGACCGGCCCCCCCATCTCCTGGCTTCTCGACTTCACTCCACACGCCTGTGCTCAGAGCAGACCCGGTCCACACAGCCAGCAGCCACTTTGTGCAAAGGAGGCGGGGACTCACTTTCACCTTGTTTTAAATTTCATGCATCCAGCGGCTTCAGAAAGCCGTCAGCCAGAACTCCAACGAAACTGAGGTTCAGTCTGCACCCAGAGAAGTCATTGTGGGACGACGCACCATGCTGTGGGCAGCGGTCCACATCTGCACTGCAGTTTGTCAAACGGTGATGACAGCCACAAGGGAAAATAAAGCAGGTAAATGAATAGAGCATGACGCCAATGCAGGGTGGGTGGGGACTGATTTCGGCCGCGTGGTCATGGAAGGGCTCTGGTGACGGGTCGTTCGAGTGGGGACCTGGATGAAGGGAGAGCTACGCGGATGTGCGTGGGCGCATTCTCCAGGGAGGCGACAGGAAGCCCCGGAGCTCTGAAGCGGGGCGTGTGTGGTGGGCCTCAGGCATCTCTCGCACTGTCCCTATGATCTAAGTTCGCTTCGATGACTTGAGCGATTCAAAGTCCTTTATTTCCACCATGTTAACACACCGGAAATCTGCCTTCCTTCGTCGCATGGTTTATCCCAAGTCAGAAACATCGTCCCCAGATCTCACACTACGGCTCTGCCTTTGGTTTTTGTCCAGGATGCATGGGAAATGCTTCTCCACTCTCGGAAACGCTCTGTGGAAGACACGGTTCTCTGTGACGCTCTATGCGGGTAGAGGCAATAAAACACGATCGCTCCCACAGCAGTGTGCTTCACCTGGGAAGAGCACGTGGCCCATCACGTTTCTCCCTTTTTGCCTCGATTCCTAGGAAGCTCAATGTTAAATTTAATATTCAATCAAAACAAGAAAGGTAGCCCTCAAGGCTTTTGAGCATTTCTAATGCTTAATATTACATCCGCTTGTCATTGCAAGCGGTCTCTGCTCTTTTGGGACGGGTATAGAACTAACACATGCACACAAAATCACATATGCCAAGAATATAATAAATATTGATTTACCTAAAAAAATAACATTTACAATCAGCTCATTGGATAGCTGTTTCGTTTACTTGGAGGCCAACGATGCGACCTGACTGTGTCAGAAAAGAAAAACGAATCGTTGTCATAGATCGGCACGCTGACGTCCCTGCCTTGAACGAATGAATCAATGAGTCACCCGACCCTAGAACCCACAGCCTTGTGCAGCCACCTCTCACAGGGACACTGGGCTTGGCCATGTGACTTGTTCTAGCCAGTAGGGCATTGGAGCGAAAGAGACATTGGAGTATAGAGGCTTGATAAGCGATTCCAGGTATTGGGGCTCGCCCCCCTGAAGTGTTGCCCCTCTGAAATGTCACTGCCACCATGTGAGACAGCCAGGCCCAGCCCCATTGAAGATACGACCTGGGAGAGAGAGTCCCAACTATCCTCGCCTCCCAGGGGAGCCCGGCACCACACTGACCCTCCGGCCTCGTGTGGCTTCATGGTCAGCCCGAGTAACAAGTAGGAGACTGTCCCAGCCACTCACGGAGCTGTGGGAACGAATAAATCTTCATTTCAAGCCTCTAAGTGTTAAAGCAGCTCGTTACTAACAATACTGATGTCCAAAGACTTCTTTTAAGGGCGGAATTCTAGAGAATCATCACTAAGCACTTGGCACATATCTCAGATCGCCAGGGCCCCCCAGAGGGGCTCAGTGTCGCCAGAAAGTGAAGCACACTAACGACAACCTGACCACATATACCCATCTTTCCTGGGCTCAGGGATGCAGCGATGAACATATGTTCACTATCCTCAACATGCTTAGTAGATTTTTATAAGGTCAAAATAATTTAGACTGGGATTGATGGGAACGAACGGATACATGAAAAAAAAATAGAATAGAAATTCTAGAAACAGATCTTAATGAACACGAGCAGACACCGTATCCTAACAGCAGCAGCCCATATCAAAGGCATGTATAAAAAAAGGATTTTCCCCTATACTGTACCAGAATAATAAATTAGCTACTAGAAAGAACTCAATACCTCACTTCCTACTGAGTGTATAGAGAATAGAGTACTTAAAATCAATAGTATTATGCTCATGCTGAATTTCATAAATATTCAGAAATTTTAATAGCCTATAAACTATTGTTATTTATTGTTAATAGGCCATAATAATAGAAATGTCTATAACACATTAATTGTCAAATGCTACAGATCAGGGCTTTTATTTATTTGTTTATTTGAGAGCTGGTTTATCAGCACACCAGAGACGATGGGAAAGATTTATATATTTGACCACATATATATTTAAAATTTGTTTTCTAAAAAATCTGGGAAGTGACGTTGACTAGACAGTATATTTCATTTGTATGAAAAAAATTGACATATATATAGAAAAACGTCACAAGGAGATAGTCCACCGTATTTTTCTTCTTTTATACTAGTCTGTGGTTTCTATGTGGTTTCTGATGATGAGCCACGTTTTGCTCATCATCAGTCAAAACATCAAAACACAATAAATTTTTTAATATATAATTTTACAAAAAGAAAACAGAAATAGTTCTTCCCCCTAAAATATAGGAAAAGTAGTTAATATGCCAAACATTGGATTAGGGAATCGACGTCTATTTCATCACGAAATCGTCACCACCTTCCAGGTTGCAGATGATCACACCGAACCTGGAAACATGAAATGACTCGGCCAGCTTCACGCAAGTGCAAAACAGCACGGTGAACTTCTGCGTTCCTGTCACCACGCGGCACTGCTCCCGGTATGAAATTGTGACAGATGCTAAAAGTCGTTTTAAATCCCCGATTCTCATAAAATCCCATAAAATCCCACGGAATTCAGAGATCCATAGGTCTCTCAAGCTTTTGCACAGAGGCCGTTTATTCTTATTTTAGTTAGAATTACGTGGAGCATGATTAAAACAGTAAATCAGAAGGTGCTAAGTCTAAAGGTTCACGGGAACCAGGGTGACACTTGAGAGCGTAAGTCCACAAGACACTCGAAGACGGACTGCATCTTGCTCGAGGTTAAATCCCACTACTTGGCTCCCCGAGGACTATAGTAGCCTCTCGAAATACATGTTTCATGTTGTTTTTTAATTTTTGAAACATTTAAAAGTTTTATCTGTCGTCAGCAACTAGAGTCCCCGTGTTTTACATTCGCCCCTCAGACATTCATCTTATAGCTGAGGGTCTGTGCCTTTTACCAGCCCCTCCCTATTTCCTTCACCTCGACCCCTCCCCCCGCCCCTGGCAACCACTTTTCTACTCTGTTTCTATGACTTTGACTTTTCTTTCTTCCTTTTTTTTTCTCTGTCTGACTCACTTCACTTAGCATAACGCCCTCAGGGTCCATCCATGTTGTCCTAAACGGCAGGATTTCTTTCTTCCTCAGGGCTGAATAATATTTCATTGTCTGTATGTCTCACACACATTCTTTATTCATCGGTTGAAAGACACTTAGGTTGTTCCATACCTTGACTATCGTGAATAACGCTGCAGAGAGCGTGGGAATGCAGATCTCTCTTCCAGATTCTGTTTTCATTTCCTTTGGCTACGTACCCACAAGTGGGATCGCTGAATTGTAAGGTAGGTCTAGGTTCAGTTTTCTGAAGAACCTCCATATTGTTTTTCATAGTGGCTGCACCAGTTTACATTTCCAATATCTGTGTGTGTGTGTGTGTGAGTGTGTGCGCGCGCGCGTGCATGTGTGTGTGTTTAACAGAAAGAACGTCAGGGAGAAAGAAGTAGAAAAGAAAGGAGTAGAGCAGGAAGATAAAAGATAGATAGAAAAAACAATAAAACTACCGAGAAACACACATAGTGACGAAGGGCTGGTCCATGCAGGAACTGTCATCCAGTGCGCCTCGGCTGCCCCTGGTTGCATCCCCGTAATATTCCAGCCAAGAGCTGGTGTTCATCATTAAGGCCACACGTCATTAGAAAATAATGAATGATACACTGTATAATGCTTATCAGAAGGCATGAATAAAATATAGTACATTTTAGAAATGTTTCTTTCAGAAGTGATTAGGTTTGGTATTGAGATGGGTCAATAACAATCATCTAGGAAATTTATTTTTCTAGACTAAGCTCATGCCCGACTGAAAAGGGTCATTGTCGTTAATTATGGACACGTTTCTGTTCCGACAAATCCTGCAATGGAATTGATAGCAAACGAATCCTTCCAAAGGTCCATTTAGATGGACGCAGGTGTACGTGTCATCCGCATTTCACGTCATTGGAAAAAGTGAAACGTTTCTTGAAAGCTGTTTTTTCGCTTGTGTCTGCTTCTGTTTTGTTTTACCAAAAAATGTCGACATATTCTCTGGGATTTTTGTTCATCTTCCTTGTTTCTTGACCTTAGAGTGATTATTTTTGTCTACCCTAAACCAGAATCAAGAAGCTGGGCAGGATATTCCGGCGGCTAGCAACACCCGGTCAGGAATCCAGCAGACCTGGGCCATTCTCCTGCTCTGTACCTATTGCCACCTCCTTCAGCATCCCCGCTTTTGAAATGAGGAAAATACTAATTTCTCCCTCAAGGTAGGAGAAAGTGATATCATGCTGGGACCCAGTTCTTACAATGGTACTTGGCACATAGTCAGTACTCGAGAGGTAGAAACTACAATTACTGAACTAAGTACAAAATGTGTATTTCAAAGTTGTATTTGGGTTGTATTTTTTAAAGTTTTTGATTTGTATGCTTCGTTTGTGATCTCTGGTTACAATGCTAGCTTCTCAAGCCAAATTCTAGGTCCTCTTTGGGGTACTCATTATTATAACTCAACAAGATTTTGTAGGGTACGTGTAGTTAGCTGAGCAGTGTTTGAATCGCGACCTTTAGTTCTGACTGAAAATAATTTGTTAAAGTTCTTACACAGTTGTTTAACAACTGTATCCTATACCCGAGCGTTCTTCCTCTCCTGGAGAGGCGATGTCAGGTCTTAATTGAATTTGCCTTGGGTTGTTTTGGTCCCAAGTTTAGTGAACATTAGCTGTGAAACTCCAATTCCTGTCTGTCGTTTTCTTCAGAAATATTTGATCCCTCCTGTTCTTCTCCTTTTGATATCAGATTCAATAAACACGCCAAGCAAACAAAACCCCAAAACCCAATAAAGCCCTTCAATTCAGAGCCATGTTTAAGAAATCCAAAATCCATGCCTTCTGTTTGATGATACACTGCCATCGCTGCCCCTTAACAAGCAAGCCAAACAACACCTCTAGCAGGGAGGGGCTGCAGGGAAGACCACCCTCGGGTGTTCCTCCACGGGAGACGGAAGCTCTCATCTCTGAGCCCTGTATTTCTCGATGGACTTTTACTCTTTAGAGGAAAGGTCCTCAGAAAACATACTACTCCCTTGCCCACCACCCTGGGCTTGCTCCCGTGGTCCAGCCAGCTCTGACATGAACTGCTGGGGAGGAAAAGTGGGGGAAGGTGCATCAATGACTGAGACCCCAGTCCTTTTTGTAGGATGCATCATCTTTATCCTCCTGTATGACTGTAGAGGGGGGTGGGGGCTCCCATTTATTTCTTCCGGGCATGGCGTCCAGTCTTATTTTGGCCTAGTTTGGGCGCAAAGGACAAAAAGACATCCTCTAGAGAACCCCAGCCAACTTCAGGTTTCGGCGGCCTTCTCTTTCGTGCCCTTTCAAGAGTTATTTTACAGCAGACGCAGAGGTCTCCAAATCATACATTTTCCTACCCTAAAAATTTACCGAGATTTACAACACGAGGCAGCCCTGCCGATGAGAGAAATGAACCAACTACCTCTTATTTTTTTTTCTTTCCATGATGAAAAGCCACAGTGCCTTATTTGTTCTCAAGCTTGGCTTTGAAAAGAAACGTGTTCGCTTTGCTGAGAAAAAAAAGGAAATTTCAGGGCTTCCATTTCTCAAGTTATTTACCCTTGCAGGAATCCTCACTCCTGCCATCTCGTGCTTTCTATCTAAAAACCATCCTTCCAAGCTGCCTGTAAGTTCCTTCGACCCTAAAAAGCTCGCGAGAATCATCTGATCGGCGTATTGATCTGACTTCTGGAGCATTGCATGTGCATTTTACTCACTTTGGTAATTGATAACATACTGTTTTGTACTTATTTCTAATTAATTTTCAGCATACCTTGAAAACTGAGAGCAAATCTTAAACTCCTGTTCTTCACACGGTGATTCTTACTCTATATGATTCGAAACACGTAGTAGATGCCTCATAAATACCCGTTAAGTCAGAATTCTGTCCTGAACGTCTTAATAAATTCTACATATTTTCATAGAAGCGTTAAAGGTAAAGGCAGGTCGAAAGAAAAACCAGAGACTTCTAGAGTAATTAATTCCAGTGAAACGATCACTGGAATCCTTGACTGACAGATTGCTCGAATCATTAGGATCGAAAAAGCCTCATCTGCCGCAAATCTCCATTCAGCCGTGAACCCTTACTAACCTTTCCTGCAAAGTTATCGAAAGAAGCATTTTCTAATATATGAAAATCAGCACGGTCACCTCAAGACTGTTAACAGAAAAGAGAAAAGAGGAAGACCCAGAAACGACCCGTTCTTGCTGATCAGTTACCGCGGACGTCACACACACGCGTCTCTGAAACACACTCGGCTGCAGGAGGATCTGCGTTTCCTGTTACTGGCTCCAGGTTAAATTCCAAGGCATTGGCCAGGGGAATCAGAAGCGCTAGGAGCAGTGACCGTAACGTCCTCACGCCTGCCTTCCCATACGCTGCGGCCCATTCCTCTTCTGTCACCTTGCAAGCTCGCCACCGGCCACTCAACTCGCTGATGCGGCCAATTAGCCGACAAAGGAGGTGAGATTTCAGAAGCCCCTTCAGCG
>NW_006433950.1:3482694-3491456 GCF_000325575.1 Pteropus alecto | reverse complement strand
ACAACACAAGGAACCGTGGCCTGTTGAGACTGTCGCTGAGAGCTCTCACGGCTGTCTTCCAGGACACATTGTCACCAAGAAACCTGAGCCATCGGGCAATCTGGTTTTTTCCCCTCCCTACACCTCTCCATGATTCTCATTTCTATCTGGTTACTTCTACTGAGCAAGCATCATCCCGCCGAGATGCCTTTGGCACGGCCCCGCTGTCAAAATAGACCCCTTGGTGATGTCCGTTTCGAAAGGCATTTTCGATACGGAGTCTATTTTGAAAGTTTGAAAGAAGCATGATAGTTAGAGCATCTTTGTCACGAATGTCATTAAACAGCTATACACGCACAACAGGTAACGATGTTTATTTACTCACATTTTTTATTTTCATTAACATCCGGATCCTTTTGGGCTTCTTGCTTTGTATCGATCTGTTCATCGAATGAGATGTTTAAATCCCGAAGAATTTCTAGCAGGTAAAAAGCACGAAGTATTAGATTAGATCGAGACCCTTTAATTTTCTTGTAGAGCCAGACGCCAAAGTGCCCGGATGACGGGGAAGTCCCCTGGCCAATGCAGATTCCCTGGGAGGTGAGAGAGGGCCGCCGCGGGCCGGGGAGCTTCTGCATTTAGAGACACTGAGCAAAGGGAAGAGTTTTCTGTGCAGTCGAACTGATATGAGTTCCTTTTCCGATAGGAGATATTTTTCTGGCAAATATGCCCGTTCGGCATTCTTCCTCGGCATGTTTCAGAACAGCTGTTCGCCTTTCACTAATTTTCCTTAAACAAGAACACTGCAAAATAAAGGAAGACGAGCTCGATGCACTGGCCAAGATTCTGGTTCCATTATGAAACAAAATGGCCCCTGATGATTTTTAAGTGGATATTTCTAAGGCTTTTGTATGCTTTTAAAACAAATTTCGTAAAGAACGCAGGTAACAGAGATGCATGATTATAAGCCTTCTAATTAGATTTCACTTTTTCTAGCACTAGGAAGACAAGAATTAAAGCTCATAAAATATTGCATTCCAACAATTGGCTGGTTTAAATTAATGAGAAATATCTATGTAATATTTATGCCCAAGCTTTCAAGAAGAAGTTACCCAAGCTTTCAAGACACCTTTAAAATGTGATAATTTGGAAGATGGTTCATTAATGGGCCCATCTGACAGCTTCGGTTTCCTTTTAAAAAAAAAAAAAAAAATTAAGTAATTAGGTTTGCTCTCATGTTTAGATATCCTTTCTAGGATGGCCTTGTGGCATGCCTTCTTTAAGAACATGCTTTAAAAAGGCAACGAACTTAAAACAACATTACAGACTGTTAAAAATGGAATCGTACCCCAAAGCCCATTCTATATCATTGTCTTGTTGTAGAGAAAACCTTTACATCCCTTCAGGATTTAGCTGTCAAAACTTCATGTGACTAAAAGCAAAATAACCAAAAAATATTTTATTTACGTCAAATATTTATACATACATATATGTGTGTATATATATATATATGATCAGAAAAGGATTAACACTAGTAAATTATCTTTTTGCTTTTTTTGTTTGTTTGCCTTAAAAAAAATGAAAACTCAGTATTGGTTGCAGTTAAGCTGACTTCAGGATTATATGCCCCAGAAGAATTTTGAAGATTAACATTAAAAAAAAAAAAAAAAAAAGATCTCTTACACCCCTTTCAAAGTTGCCTGGGAAGAGAAAATAAACGCAGGTGGTGTGCCGATCCGATTTCAACAGTCCACTGAGAATTATCGAAAATTATACCATACAGAAAACAGTTTGCCATAAAAAGAATTTTGAACAAATTTGAGCATTCAATCGCATATGTAAACAAGAGGCCCTGTGTTTGAAGTCCTTTGGAGGGAAAAACAAGGGAGAGAAACTGCGTTTGGTTTAGAATCGCCAGCACCAGTGGACAATTTTACCCCGATGTTGCCCTCCACGGTGCAGACTATCAAGACCGTGAACCACGGGCATCTTTGAAGACAAAGAAGGAAGCCAGGATTCCAGAGTTAGCTTGGGACAGATGAGCTGGGTCTCCTTGGCCCAGGTACTGTTCTAAGCCTCAGTTTTTCCTCCTGTAAAATGGAGGTGATAAGAGCGGCTACTCCCGCAGCGTGGTTTTAAGGATCAAATCAGATAAGTCATGCAAAAACATTGGGCACAGCGCCCGGCACGTGATGCGAACTCGGTAGGTACCAGTAACTATTACAGCAGGAAGGCTGCAAACGTTTGTGGGACTGAGACACACCGTAAGCTCAGAGGGAAAAGCCAGAACCAGCAAAAGTGACTGACGATGCATCTTGGGAAACGCCAGGACGTTTTGTCTTCAGAGATTTTCAGCTGAAAAGTTATAGGTCGATATCTCACTCAAGGAAGGTGAAGAGCGAGCCGAACAGAAGTGGGGGGAGCTGTTGAGAGAAGAGACGATTTGCAGGAAAAAGAAATGAGAGTAGGGGTTGGAAGGCAGCAGAGCAGAGTCGAAATTCTTTGGAATTAGGAAGTTTGGGGTTCATGTGCCATTTCTGCACCTTATTCATTGTACGACCTTGGTCATTGGCTATATTGTCTCTGTGCCTAGTTCTTCAGTCATAAAAGTGTTATTACAACTTACTTTATGGGTTCATCCTGATGTCCCAGCGAAATCCTATGTACCATGTCTAAATGTAGCCCCTGTGGTACTCTATAAAGAGTAGCAATTATTGTGGGGTATGCTGCTCAGGTAGGGGGCATCGAAATGATGGCGCAAGCAGGTTCAGGCCTGCATTCTTGATACAAATGTGTGTGAACAGCGATGGCGGACCAGTGTCGATCAGGGTGGAGGAATTATTGAAAACTTGGGAGAAAGCATCTGGAACCCCTGGTGGCAAGGAAAACGGATTTGGAACGTACCGGCCATTCTGGGTTGCGACAGAGGGCGGCTGGCTATTTGCCACACTCAGTTTCCCGTCCTCTGGGCACGTGGCCAGGCTACCGGTACCAGCCTCTCTTACAAATAGGTATGGTCAGGAGAGAGGTCCTCCGGGAGTGGGGGAGTGTGGGTAGAAGTGATGAGCGCCATTTCCAGGCCCGGCTCCCGACGCCGCCTGAGGGACCCTCCGCACTCTCTCAGGACTTGGTTGTGGCTGCCCTTGAGTGCCTCATGGTGAAGATGGCGGAGCCTCCACCAGCCCGGGCCCCGAATGCCTGCATAGAGTCCCCTCCTCCTGTTCTCACTCCTGCATCTGTATCAATCTGACCTCCCATGACAGTGACCTAGATGTGGGTCACGTTAAGTCAACGAAACGGAGAGATTCTGATAGCTGGATACAGCTCCAAGGTGCGCCTCAACTTTTTCTCTAGCCTTTTTTTCTTTCCTGAAATTCAATATGGGATCCAATCTTGACCCCCCAAGGAATATTTTAAAATTTGGCTCTATTTGTTTTTTTAAAATGTAAACGAGGCAAATTATTCTCGGCATTTAATTAATTCTGTTCATGAACGTAACTTCATCTTCAAGGAAATTCTAAGTAAATTAATATCGGAGAAAGTCTATGGGAGTACATACATTTTAGGACATCAAAGTACTACCCTCAGTGAGAACTGCGACAATGTGACAAACCCACATGCATCCAAACAGCTGTATCTCAACTAAAACTCTGCGCGGGGGATAGCCAAAAAAGCTAGCACACGAAATTAGGAATTAGTGTCCTACTTACACAATATTATCAAATACATTTTTAGCGTGCCTTTTGAAACTGAGAATAATTTTTCTCTCATCGTGAAAGAGATGCAGCTTTTAAAAATATTCAGAGAATACGCAAAGTTAGAAAACTAAAAGTCTATAATCTCACCTATAATCTCACCAGCCAGAGGCAACTGTACTAGCAACAGACCATGTGAACACTTATTCCCATCAGCCCTCGCTGACCTGGCACTGCACTCTGCCAGAGGGACCAGTAAGACAGCGCACCCTCGTGGTAATTCGTTATTTCTTCGATTATCTGGGAGTATTGGTTGTGTGTATTTCCTTTGGCTTATTGCGTATATTTCTTTTGCGCGCTTTTTTTTTTTCCCTTTTGAAATGTTTAAAAGAAAGCCGGTTTTTAAACGTTCTAAATGGAATACGAATTTGAATTTTTTTAAATAGAAAAAATGCAAATTCTACATATTCTAAATATATTTGAATATTTTAATACTTTGAAGTAGATTTATATAATATTCCTTGATCGAGCTTTTCTGATATTGATATTAATAGTAAGGATTCGAAACGCCACGCCCCCAGGTATTAACCTACGGCAGGAACCTGCGTTCAGGTAACACTTTCAACTCTTAACATACAAGCTCCCACTTAGCTTTTGCTGTAGAATTGTTTACAGCTGGCGAATGAAAAGACCATAGGTCCAAGTTTTGTTAATTGGCCAATGCTGTGGATATTACTTGCAGTTTATATTTTAGTCTCAGTACTTTTAAATGATGTTCAAAAGGTTTTAAGTAATCTGGTGATAATTAAAGCTGTCATTCTATCTCGCCTGAAGATTTTCTGATTTGGAACAGTTTAAAAATCAAAATAATAATCACTTTCTTTTTATCTGTACTTCATAAGTCTCAAGTTGCTCGCAGTCCTGGTTGATCTAATATCAGTCTTATAATAACGACAGCATCTATCTCATTACTTTTTAAGAGGTGGGACAGATGCACCTTTTGAGACATCGCATGACTTTTCTAGAATCACAGTGAATAATAATTAGGTAATGACACTTAAGATTCTACCCCTATTATGCAATCCATCAGGTGTAGCATGTTCCAGCTCACTGAATCACAACCACCATATTTTACAGATGAGGAAAATAAAGCTCCAAGAGGGGAAATGACCCCTCCCCCTAAAGTCACACAGCAAGTAGGTGGTGGAGTCGGGACTTCAGCCTTGGCAGATGCTAGAACCTGGTCTCTTCAGCAGCACTGATTAACTCCATTGCAACAGCGGCAAGTCGACATCAGCTTCAGAGCCGGAACCGAGGCCCAGGGTCGACGCCAAGCCCGGGCCTGCAGCTTTGCTCCACGCCGATTCTTAGTACAAGAGCATGTGACGAGAGCGTCTCCCAGCAGCTCCGAGGCCGAGACGGGGCTCGCCCACCACAGGGACCTGATGAAAGAATGTCATGGTTCACTGGTCAGCCTTTTCCCAGTGAGAGGCAATTTTAACTTTCCCTCGAATCTGTAATTATAAGATTATTGCAAACTCAACATACAAGTTGCTGATTTCGAAGGCTGCATGCACGGCATTCTGACAGTAACTGACCAAAACAAAAATCGTATGCCTTAAAATGCTTAATTTTTGTATAAAGAGATCTTCGAACATTCTGACAAGTCTGCTTCTTGGCACAGAAGGTTTCAGGAAAAAAGGTACTCTGCACATAAGTGTGTTGACAAAAGCCGTCTGATCTTTTAAACTCTTGTTGCCCCAAACAGCCATTCGCGTTATAAAAATAAACGCAGACATTACAGAGAGGCGTTGGCAGAGAGCTCACCCATATTTAGTGAATCCTGAACCAACTGTCCCCGCTCCCCACCAGTGATTGAATCCTTGTGTTCTCACTGTCACGAAGCGAAGCAAAGCTGAATCCAGCCTCGGCTTGATCTCAGGGGGACAGTGGGGTGTTTGTGGTCCCCAGAGCCAGCCCGCTTGAGGTGGTGTTTTTCTCTTCTCTCTCTCTCTCTCTCTCTCTCTCTCTCTCTCTCTCTTCCTCGTCCCCCCTCAGCCCCCACCACCTGGAGAGAACGACACATTGCCTGATTGGTCTTCATTTAGACTTGCCTCTGATTAAGATGATTCTGGATAACACAGACAAGCCTTTCCCAGAGGCTGCGAATGCCCCAGAGAGCCTCCTCGAGTCCCTTAATTTTATTTAAAAATGGAGCCGGAAGGTAATTTAGAAGTAATTGAAATCCGACGACCCCCCGTTATCTAAACACGTGAGAAAACTAAGCTCCACGTGGGTTTAAAAACTTGCAAAATTCCCACATCTCATTGCAGGGAAGCCATGATCCCGACTCATTTTAATTGGCCTTTCCCTGTTCTCCCCATCGTAGTGTTCTGCCTGGCCAGCGTCCAGCCAGCGTCTCCCCGACACTTCTGGAAGGAAGGGCGAGGGGAGCTGGCGAGGTCAGGACTTCCGAGGCCCAGCTGGACACAGAGGCAAGACCTAGCAGCTCCGCACAGTCCCACTGTGGACCACAGCCGCGGGTGGAAAGAGCCTTTATAAACTTACCAGTTCTAAAACAAACGAGTCTCGGCTGGTGTAGCGAAAAGGCTCAGGGAAACTTCAGGAAAATAACAAAAGCCAGCTCAGGCCGGGCACTTGGCCACGGGGCACTCCGGAGAATCTGAGGTCTAGCATAAACCAAGCCCGGGGTGGGCATCTTTCCTAAAAAGCAAAATTAGGAGCAATTGGAACAGGGTGGGGGAGGGGTTTCTGCTTTTCCTTTTTTTTTTTTCCAAGGGGTCAAAAGCCAACAATCTGACACTTATAAAAGTGTCAGCCCGAAGCGGGAAGGCTCCTTGGAGGACGCGATGGCTCACCCAGCACGCATCAGAAGCAGGGATTCAACACCACGCTCGCTTTCTCTTCTTTCCAACAGCCTCTGTTGCTCATGGCAGATTTAATGGTGTGATTTACAGCTCTGGGAGACCTTTGTCAAGGCCAGTAAAATGACAAACAATAAATATATGGAGCAGTATGTTAACAGCCCGCCACACAATACCTTGTCAGTTACAGCTTGATAGCGATACATTTTAATTTTGTCTTTCATAAAAATCTTGGCATGTATGCCTCATTTGAACACAGGCTTCCAAGTCAAGTGTGTCATCCAAGTATGCAGTTTATCACCCTCTATATTTTCTGTCCTTTTCATTTAATGTCATTCCTATGGCAACAGACATCGCCCTGGAAATCATTTTCAAAACAGCTTATTTGTTGAAAGGGACCGGGTGAGGCTGAAATATGTGTTTGGCCGGGAAGAATGTCAGAGTGTGAATATGGCTTAGTTACATTAATCATATTCTTTGAGGACTTTGTGTAATCGGATACTTGGAGGAGGCGTACTGTGGGGTGGGATTTGACATCCCCAGCCCACCCCCGGCTTTTTACGGGTTTGTGTTTCATAAGGATAAAAATAAGAGAAGCGAATTTGCGGCGCACACTTGCCGCGAACGCAGCCCGGGGTACCTGTTCGCGGGGTGGGGTGGACGGGCGGGTTGCAGCTCCGCTGTCGATGCTGAGCTGCCGTCACTCTGGAGCTGGTTCTACAAACCCAGATTTATCCACCCGTCATTTGTGCGGCACACCCTCACCGAGCACCTTCTGTGTAATGGGCCTTATGCTGAGCTGAATGGTCAATGTAACAACGCAGGTCTTTGCTCCCCTGCAGGGCGCAGGGCAGGAGCCTAGACCTGAGCGGGGAGGACAGATCTTCAACAAGGAAACGAGCACGTTTTCTAAGTTCTCCAGGGACAGGGGCTGGGGCAGGGATTCTTGGGAGGGCGGTGTACTGAAGCCTCAATCAACCAGCCTTACAGGGGCTTAGGAGGAGGGATGGACGGTGTCGAGAGCAGGGGACGAAGCGAAGCAAAGCTGAGTCCAGCCTAGGCTTGATCGCAGGGGGACAGTGCGGTGTTTGTGGTCCCCAGAGCCAGCCCACCGTGAGGCACTGCACCGGGGCTCGGCTTCGGGGCTCGGTCATGGTCAGTCACGGGTGCCGGCTCCCTCAAATTGAAGGAGAATTTTTTAATCAAGGTACACAAAGTGCAAGCCATAAAAGACTGACTAATTTGATGTCATTAGAATTAAAACTTCTATTAAAAAACTCACGTTGAACCAAATGAAAAGACGGGCCGGGGACTATGAGAAAATTGTTGCAATGTGTATCACCGACAAGGAATAGTATCTAAAAACATAAAGAGCAAAGGATGTTAGCGGGTGACAGACAGGGGAAGAAATGGGAATAACCAGTAAACACATAAAAAGATGCTCAACTTCCAGAATGATCAGGAAAGTATAAAGCAAACTAAAATCATAATAAATTTAACGAAAAAAGACCTAAAGATCCATTAGTAGGACAATTAATGAATATATTGTTGAATATTCATATAATAGAATATTATATATACAATAGTTAAATAAATTAGGGTTATAGGTATTAACACTGATAAATCCCAATAGAAGGACACAGAGTACGAAACCATCTATAATAAAGTTTTTTAAAAAGCAAAACTATATACCATATTGCTTGCGGGTTCCTTTGCAGATACTAAAAATATGAAAACATGTAAGAAAGATATATAAAAATCCAGCATGATGGTGACCTCTAGGGAGAGGGGGGGGGAAATTGGGATTGGAGAGAAATAAACAAGGACTTTGACTGTATCTATAACATTTTGTTTTCTAACAAAAAAAAAAATATGAAACACATATGAAAAAATGTTTACACCTGACCAAGATACGTACGGGTAAATAGGTGTTTGCATTATTATTCTATTTTTCTGTAGGTAATATTTGTTATGGTTTGAATTCTATTCCTACAAAATTCATATGTTGATTTTCTAACCCCCGGTACCTCAGAATGTGACCTTATGGAAATAAGGTCATTGAAAGATATAGTTAAGATGAGATCGTGCTGAAGTAGGACGGGCTCCTTGTCCGATGAGACTGGTTCCCAACAAAAGATGGAAATTGGAACACAGATAGGAACGCGGGCAGGACACTCTGTGAACATGAGGGACCAGATAAGAG